>NW_006921624.1:857698-906184 GCF_000298275.1 Orycteropus afer afer | reverse complement strand
ACACTGCTGCAACCGTTTTTGAATTATCTTCAGTAAGATTTTACTTGTGTGCGATATTAATGATATTGTTTGATAATTTCCACATTCTGTGGGATCACTTTTTTTGGAATGGGTACAAAGATGGATCTCTTCTACTCAGTTGACCAGGTAGCTGTCTTCCAAATCTCTTGGCATAACCAAGTGAGTGCCTCCAGTGGGGCATCCACTTGTTGAAACATCTCAATGGGTATTCCATCAATTCCTGGAGTCTTATTCTTTGCCAATTCCTTCAGTGCAGCTTCTACTTCTTCCTTCAATACCTTTGGTTCCTGATCATATGCCATCTCCTGAAATGGATGAAGATTGACCAGTTCTTTTTGGTACAGTGACTGTGTATTCCTTCCATCTTCTTTTGATGCTCCTTGCATCATTCAATATTTTGCCTAGAGACTCTTTCAATATTGCAATTCGAGGCTTAAATTTTTTCCCTCAGTTCTTGCAGCTGGAGAAATGCCGAGCGTGTTCTTCCCTTTTGGTTTTGTAACTCCAGGTCTTTGCACATTTCATTACAGTAACTGGCTTTGTCTGCTCGAGCTGCTCTTTGAAATCTCCTGTTCAGCTCTTTTTTTTGTTGTTGTTGTTGTTATGTGCCGTCGAGCCGGACCCGACTCATAGTGATCCCTCCTTGGGTTTCCGAGGCAGTATCACTACGGAAGTAGATTGCCCCATCTTCCTTCTGAGGAGTGGCTGGTGGGTTTGAACCACCAGCCTTCTAGTTAGCAGTCAAGCACCTTAGGCACTACGCTACCAGAGCTCCTAGAAAGAGACAACCAGGTCTACTATGTGGCGTGGAGTAGCTGGTGGGTTTGAACCGCCAGCCTTGCACTTTGCGGGCGACTGCTTTAGGCCTGAAGCTTTTTTCCATTTGCTTTAGCTACTCTCCATTCAAAGGCAAGTTTCAGAGTCTCTTCTGACATCCATTTTGGTCTTTTCTTCTTTTCTCGTCTTTTTAATGACCTCTTGCTTTCTTCATGGATGATGTTCTTTTATGTCATCCCACAATTCTGGTTTTCAGTCATTGGTGTTCAAGGCATCAAATCTATTCTTTAGATGGTCTCTAAATGCAGGAGGGATATAATCCTGGTTCATATTTTGGCTCTTGTGGACTTGTTTTAATTGTCTTCAACTTCAAGTTGAACTTGCATATGAGCAATTGATGGTCTGTTCCACAATCAGTTCCTGGCCTTGTTCTGGCTGAAGATATTGATCTTTTCTATCACCTCTTGCCACAGATGCAGTCAATCTGATTCCTGTGTACCCTATCTGGCGAAGTCCACATATATAGCCACTGTTTGTCTTGTTGAAAAGAGGTATTTGCGATGAATAAGTCATTGGTCTTGCAAAATTCTATCGTGCAATCTCCAGCATTATTTCTGTCACCAAAGCCAAATTTTCCAAATACAGGTGATTCTTCTTTGTTTCCAACTTTTGCATTCCAGTCACTGTGATAATTAACACATCTTGATTGCACATTCAGTCAATTTCAGACTGGAGAAGTGGATAAAAATCTTCAATTTCCTCATCTTTGGCTTTGGTGATTGGTGCATAAAGTTGAGTAACAGTCCATGAACTGGTATTCCTTGTAGGCATATGGATAATTTCCTATCACTAACAGCATTGTACTTCAGGACAGATCTTGAAATATCCTTTGTGATGAGGAATGCCACACCATTCCTCTTCAAATTGTCATTCCTGGCATAGTAGATCATGTGGTTATCTGATTCAAAATGACCAAAACCAGTCCATTTCAGCTCACTCAAGCCTAGGATACCAATCTTTATGTGTTCCATTTCATTTTGGACAGCTTCCAATTTTCCTAGATTCATACTTTGTACATTCCATGTTCCTATTATTAATGCATGTTTGCAGCTGTTTCTCCTCAATTTGAGTCATGCCATGTCAGCAAATGGAGGTCTTGAAATCTTTACTTTATCCATATCAGTAAGGCAGCTCCTACTTTGATGATGCAGCTCTTTCCTAGTCTTATTCTGAAAGCCTTCTGACCTAAGGGATTCATTCTCCTGCACCGTATCAGATAATGTTTCGGGGCTATTCACAAAGTTGCGCAGTAATGTGTCAGATAGTGTTTCTCTGCTATTCATAAGGTTTTCCCTGGCCAATTCTTTGACAAGTGGATGGCCTCTTCCTTCTTCCTATTCTGCCTCAGTCTGTAAGCCGCATTGAAACCTGTGCACCATGTGCACCCCTGCTGGCACTCGAAACACTGGTGGCACAGCCTCAAGCCTCACAGCAACACACAAGCCACAATAGTACAACAAATTGACAGACAAGTTTGTCTTCCTTAGCTGTTTGAAACCTCTCCGCCCTCCCCTTACCTGGATCCCTGGCACTATTCTGCTCTGTCATCCACTCTGGCTTCTCTTTTCCCCACTTTCCTGGCTGATGGGGGTAGGGCCTGGATTGCTCCCCTTACCTTGATCCCTGGGTGCTGTAAACCATACCAGCACCCCCTCTCAGATGGAGGTGAGTCTGTCTGTCCAGGGAGGGGATTGGACTGCTTGTAACAAAAGGAAGGACTTAGAGAATCAGACCATGGAATGAAGGGCAAGAGACACCGTTGGTAACACAATCCAAGGGCTCCAAAATGTAGTCAGGTGCATGTGGTGCTCACCAGCCTGAGGAAATCAAAGCCTTAATGTGGAGGAAAGAAGCTAGAGCTGGGGCTTGAAGAGCTGGGGCCCAGTTTCAGTTCTGCCTCCGCAAACAGACTGCTCCTTGCCTAGGAGGTGGCTGTGGGGTTCAATGAGGTGACATGCATGGAGTAACTGAGCGAGAAGTCAGTGAACATTTTCTGTTGTCCTTACCCAGGGAGCATCTTTAGGACAGAGCTGTGTCTTCCTGGTCCTGCACCACAGGGCCCAGTACAGTCTCTAACACAGGCAAATGATCACTATTGGAGAAGGAATGAAGCACTCACCACTGGATCACTCTAGTGGAAGGCAGGCCTTGCAGCAGAAGTCAATGTGAGCTCAAACGGGCAGATCGTTTCAGGAAGTGCAATGGGAATAATAATAACAAAAATGATAATAATCATGTAAAGTGATCATGATTAATTAGTGAAAATTAATTCACAGTTGACAGAGAAAGTAAGATAGAAGTTAAAACCATGGGATCGAGAACAAGCCAGATTCAAGCCTTGCATCTGCCACTGCTGTAACCTTTGGCAAGTTCTTTCCTTCTGAGGTTTAGTTTTCTCATCTACAAAATAGGATAATACTCCCTACTGACAGCTTTGTTATGAGGGTTAAGTGAGATAAGTGTCTTTACACATGCACAGTTAAGTAATGTATAAATGTGGGGTTATTAAAAGTGAGTTTTTATCCTTACAAATTATGTCAAAAAATGGGTGAGAGTTCTAAGACTGTAAGAATTTAAACAAATGATTTTCAGAAAAGGTAAAAGTTAGTCAGATTCTACTCTTATGATTTTGTGCTACTAAAATTTAATTACCACCAACCTGTTGTTCTTGTCCTGGCTCTGTCTCAGAGAGATGAACTGGAGCTAGGCTCCAACTCTGAATCCCAACTCTGCCAGCTACACCTGTGCTACCTTGGGAAATTAGTTAACCTCCTCATGCCTCAATTTCCTCCACTTATTATGAAATAAATAGTACTGACATTCCAGAGAGTGGTTACCCTTGAGTCAGAGAGATACAGTGACTGGAAGGGAGCATAAGAGGGGCTTCTGAGGGCTGGTGATATTCTGGATCTTGATCTGGATGGTGGGTACATGGTATGTTCAATTGTGAAAACTCAGTTCACTATTCACTTAGAAGGGTGCACTTTCCCTTATGAATGTCATACTTCAATTAAAAGCTTACAAAAATGTAAATAATAGTGACTTCATCAGATTGTACTACCAGCCTTCTGGTTAGCAGTCAAATGCCTTAGGCACTATGCCACCAGAGCTTCTTATGAATGTTATACTTCAATTAAAAGCTTACAAAAATGTAAATAACAGTGACTTCATCAGATTGTTATGGAGATTAAATGAACCAAAATGTGGATAGTACTTAGGATAGTGTCTCCGCTATGTAATAAGCACTGGGTGTGAGCAATTACTACTACAAAGAAACAAAATTAATACTGTAGAAATTATATGATAAAAGAGATTCAATCTAGAATACATTTCACTGTGGTAAAAGGAACATTTGTTTACAAAGGCAGACATCTCCAGGACACACAGTAGTTCTGCAATCTGTCCTGCCCCCTCTGCAGTGAACAGCAGAGCAGTAACATTATTGGGTACCTTCTGAGATACCTCTGCAGCCCCCAAGTCATTGTCTGGGGCACAGGAGGACTGCAGAGAAGGAGCATGAGTCAGATGGACTGGGTTTGGATTTCATCATCTTTAGTTCCTAGTCACCAGACTCAGCAAGTTACTTAACTTAGATGAACCTCAGTTTCTTCATCTATAAAAATGGGGCAGTAACTACTTGATACATACAGTTATGGGAGGGTTAAGGGGAAATAAAACCAACAAATTAACAGAAACATTTACTCCAAGCCTCTGTGGCCATGTTTCTATCTGCCCAGGGTGCTGGTGCAGACCACAGGGATACCTCCTCCCTGTCAAGGTGACACTCCAAGGACAGAAAGTGCCACCTTCTCTTCTACAGTCAAGCCAGAACCCGAGGTAGTACCCTGTGAGACCAAGAACCAGTAGCCAAGCAAAGGGGATGGATTGGGATGGATTTCGGGCAAAAACACTCAAATCAGAGGATTATCATGCCCACAATGTGCTCTGCATTAGCTCAAAACAAGTCCAGTATAAATTCATCCCCTGTGAGAGAGGCACACTCATGTGGCCCCGACATTATGTCGTATGCTCTCTCAAGTATGACTTGTCGGCAGTTTTTTCCTCAGTCTCAAAAGCTAGAGAATATGGTTAAAATTAAACCAAAAATTACATCTTAATAGTTAATCAAAATTTTATCTCAAATGACTGTTGCTGGACTTAATGCAGTTACCTCTTACCTTAACTTTATTCCTACAGCTCCTGACTGCCCCAGCTACAGCTTACTTCACAGGGGGCCTGCACGTGCCAGGCACTGGAGCACACACTCTGCATCCATCATCTCAGTGATTTTCCCAACAACAAAATTAGCAGCTACTAGTTACTGCATTCCTCCTGTGGCCCAACTCTACACAGTATTATTTATTGCAATCCGCACAACACCTCCATGGAAAGAGAAGGACACTGAGGGTCAGAGGGGTAAAATAACTTGCCCAAAGTTCTACAACTAAGAAGCAGTGAAGCTAAACGTGGAACCCTGTTCTGACACCAATGCCTTTGTACTTGTTTATGCATCATATTATTTGCTCAAATGCACTGTTTTGATCGATAAATATACTGAGCAACTGTAACATAATAAACATTATGTGAGCCATAAATCAAATGAATCAAGCCCTTAAGCAGATTGATGCCTGACCCAGATTCCATTAAAATTCCCAGGGAGGAGAGGGCTTCCTACAGAGATTATACCCACATGATGGATGAGGAAACTGAGGTTCAAGAGATTAATTTGTGCCATGTTCTCATAACTGGTGTATGTCAGAGACACGGTTTGAATTTGGGTTCCAGAAGCCAGTGTTCTTTCTACTACAGAGCAGATACCAAATGTGCTCAGATGCATGCGCATACATATGAGCACACAACAAAGAACAGCACAGGGGAGCCAGTGGCCTCCTAGGAGGGAAGAGAAAAAGAAATAAGAGAGAAAGTAGAAAGGGCAGGAAGAGGAAAGGCAAATATTCAGATGTTCTCCTAAATTCTTTATTCTCTCCTGAGATCTGGATACACCCAGAGGAAACAGTGACATTCTCCTTCCCTCCCTCAGGCCCCAAAGGTCACTGAGCTGCCAAGCAGTTGATAAACGTAGTAGCTTTTCTTTGGAGCCAGAAGTCACTGATTTGCTCCTTCCTGCTCTACAAAATTAAAAATCTAAGCTCGACAGTTCAGAGGACCCCTCAAAACACCGCTGGAATTTCCCAGCGTGCTTTAAACAGAAACAGAAGTTTGGTGGGGAGGGAAGTGGTATAAGCACGCCCCAGGTCAGGCCAAATCTACTCCTCACAGGTAATGAGCACTGACTATCATTAACAAGTCCAGGGATTTTTTTCAACCCTAGTCAACAAAGACGCTATTTCTCCAATGGCTCCTTTCCTGATCATCCATCTGTTGGTCATTCATTCATTCACTCATTTGGTCAGTTATGCATTCAGTCAATTATTCATTCATCCATTCATGTCAACTTTGCTAGGCTCTAAGGACACAGAAACGTTTAAAACATAATCTTTGAACTCAAGGGGCTCCCGACTTACTTGTGGGAGGGCATGAATGGGGTGGGGGAAGGCAATAACTATATATCATTAAATTTAAGAAAGGGCACAGGAATCTGTTATAGAAGTCAGGAGAGATCTCATCATGGTGGAACATCTTCATTCACACGGAACTTTCCTGATTCCCTCCCTTCCATGTAGGCAAAAATATCCCACGGTGGTGCTGGGGCCAGGATCAGAAAGTCTCAGGGTTGATGTTCTAGCTCTTTCACTTACTGGCTGGATAGCTTTAGGCAAGGCACTTAGCCTCCTTTAGCATCAGTTTTCTTCTCTGTGAGAAGGAGATTCTAACTCTACCTTCAGGATTGCCAAGAAGATAAAGCACGCACTATAGGGCAGATGTTTCATTCAGTGCCAGTCACAAGGTAGAGCTCGGTCAATGCCAGCTGGCCCCCCTCTAAGACATGGTTGTGCTAACTGCCCTGGTGATTTACTCTATAGCACCACAGCCAGCCCGCACTGCTCTCTGCCCTCCAGAATGGAGAGGTGAGCCCATTTAACTTCTGACTCTACTGGTGTTTCGCCTCAAACTAAAACACCATCTTTACTGCTAAAGACTCAGTTTCCTCATATGTGAAAAGAAAAGGAGAAAAGTATCAATGTCATTGTTGCTAAGCACAAATCAGAGATGAGATGGCTGAGCATCTGGTAAGATGTGAAGACCCAAATGTAGATCCATGATTGTCTCCTTTCCATTAGACCCTGCTCTTCTATAAAACCTTCTTGACTACTCTCACTCCCATGGCAAGATGCCTTCACTGACTCCTAAGCCAAATACAGTGGGCAACACATACTTCAGTGCTTAATTATGACTTGTTTCAATTTGTTTTCAATTATGTCATGTGTACCTGTCACTTCTCTCTTATAAAATGACAGTTTCAACCTTACTATATTAACCTTTACTATAATAAAATTTACCACTGTGATTTATAAAAAGCATTGTAGAGTTTTTAAACATACTGTATTTTAAAATACATTATTTAATCTGATTCCCAAAGCACCCTTGTAAAACAGATACTATTATTCCCATTTTACAGAAGAGAAAACCAAAGCTCCAAGAGGTGAAGTCACTCACCCAAAACCCTAGAGTAGTAACAGAGCTGGGATTTGAGCTTGGGACTGCCTGATTTCAAAACTGAGTCTCCTTTTCCTTTCTGTGTAGCCCTTTTTATGTTCTGGCAAAGAGCTGGTACTTAAAAAACACTGAGGACAGTGACCAAGTCACTGTCACTTTTGTGTCATCCATGGACAGAAATGATCAGAGTGTTAGAAATATAATAGCAAACATATCCTAAAAGCAGTGCCAGGGTTATATTTTTCTTTTGTACATACCAAAACACATCATACAATGTAATACCTGGGTTTGAATTCTGATCCTTTTGCTGTGATTTTAGACAAGTTAGTTTACATTTCTGTGCCTAAATTTCATCATCTGTGAAGTAAGACCACCATTGCCAGAGCACAGACTTGCTGCAAAAATTAAATAATGGGTATAATACTACCCATTCAGTTTGAAACAATGAAACTTGAATTTGAATTTAAGAGTTTCACTGAGGGCCTACGAAGGTGCTGCTTCTCTAGTCCCAAAATGGTTTGGGGTCACCTGCTCATAAAACAGGACCCCATTCCTCCCACAGAACTGCCACTTGCCATCATTCATTCATCACTAAGCACAGCAAACCCGGACTCCCATCTCCACCTGCCTTTTATTTGAAATGTCAATTTTTAAAGAGTGGAGAGGGTGGAAACACAATTTAACAAGCACGCTGAAACATTGTTTATTGCCCCCATAAACATGGCTTAGTGAGAATTACGGACTTAATCAGAGTGAACTTATCTCCTGGTGAAAAGGAACACTTTAAATTTCAGAAATGGCACCTTCACTGTGAAAATCTCTTAACTTTCCAAACAAACTACAGGGGGTCTTAAACATATGGGCAGGAAAGGGGCAGCCATTACTGTGATTTGTCTTGCCCAAGAGCCAAGGAGTCTTAATGGTCCATAACAACTTTGAGGTTTAGGAAAAGTATGTGGAAAATCATATTCAGGAGACATGTCTCTGAAAACACCCAAAAAGTCTGCCGAGTGGGAAGTAATATCTTTATGGTTGCTTGGGGCTGTGCAAAAAAGGGACTCGAGAGTTATTAGAACAGGGGCTATTCAATAGGCAGCAGCCTTGAGAAAGCTCAGCTATCATTCTGCATGTAAGATTAAACACTTAGCAACAGGAGTATTATGGGGACCTCCTTTTCAGAAGACAGATGCTACATAAAGGCAAAAGACTACTAAATGGTTTACATGATTTTTTTTTTTTTCTCCAAGAAGACATTTCCAGAAGATGAGGAGGTCCTGTGAACACTAACTTCCCAATCTGAGGCTTCATTAGGGCTGCACTGACCATTCCAGGAAAGGTTTTCATAAAGATGCCCCAATCTTGCAGAGAATGTATCAACCTGGCTGCCAGAGGCAGGAAAGGCAAAAGATATAAAATTTTATTATTTCATGCTCCAGTAGCAGCCAGGAGGACTTAATGAAATCGCCCAGATTTACAATCTGAAATAGCTATTGCACAGACAGATATGGTTAAGGGAGCTGCGCCCTCTGACCTTTCAACCCTTTGATCCTCACACAGCAGGTGGCCTGAAGCCCCCTCCTGGGCATCTTCCCTCTCTTCCAACAAGGCTGCCAAACCTTGATGTGTAATAAGCCTGACCTACACAGGTGACTCTCAAAGTGCTTATCACCAGCAGCTGCTGCTAATGGAATGGCCCAGCTCACTTGGCCTCAAGATTCTGGCTCCGAGATGCGGGAAGAGCAATCTGCAGTGCGGTGTCCAAAGGGTGCTGAAATGAAGCTCAACAATTCAGCCCCAAGTCCAAGTGTTTGGCAATGCTTCACAATGTCATTACCAAAAACTGTCCTTAGAAATGGAAACTGAATTGGGGGCGGGGGGTGGGGGGGGAAATCACCTTTTAAAAATAAATCACAAATCTTAACAACAACACAAAAATCAACCCTAAAGTCCCAAATGCATCTCTCAGAACTTCCCTACAACCATGTGCAGCAAATTTATACCAATGAAAATCAAAACAATTTTTGGAAACCTAAAATTGACTGTTTTCAGTTCCATGAAATTTCATTTAAAAAACCCCATATGCCAAAATGTCCAAATTCTCTTATTTTTAAAAATTGGGATGACTTCCAAAATCCTAGCTATCTTTCTCTTTCTTTTTTTTCCCTTTCCTAAAGCTAGGGATGGATAATGTGCATATGTACTTATCAAGCTTCATAATTTAACCCATTCGGTCAGTGTGAATTATTTGCAATCAAATAGTGAAGAGGGAGGCTGTAAATTTGTTACCAGTGGATCTTACAAAACCTTGACTCCTTTTGTATTGTCTTGATACTATATCTGGCCAAAGTAGTGTACAGGAGTCTAGGTAGCCCCAGGCTGTAGCTTTTAGCTTTTGTCAGATATTTGGGTTTACAGAGGGAAGAATTTTAGGCGGGACACTGTACAACCACTCTGCAGGATGCTGGTAACTTCCAATCACAAACACAACTTTAATGCTAGTGTTGATCATACTTAAGAAAAGCCTTCAGCCAATGCCTTTCTGAACATAGAGTGGTGGCCCAATATTTACCTGCAAAGACCTAAACTTGGATCTTTAATATAGGCATCCAATGGGCAAAGGAAAACTCACTCCTTTTGTAGCCTAAATGGCATATATCTTAAATATTCAACTTTAAATTCATTCTGAAATAAGCTTAGAGTCAAACAATATGTAACTGAAGTTTATAGACTCCAATTTTAATTGCACTTCTGTCTATGGATGCTTACCTTTGGTTCAGAAAGCAGGTTATAGAGAAATCAGTTTAGCAAGGGGAAGAAAATGTGGTTACTATATCACACAGTTGATCACTTTGTACAGAATTATTATTAAGCTATCCTCTTTAGAGATGCCAATTGGAAATACTCTATTAACAATACCTACCACTGTGTGAGGGTCTAATGTGCATGGTGCTCTAGTCATATTATTTTAGTTGTCACCACTTGAAGGTGCCTCAATTTGCAGATGGGAATGTTAAGACATATAAGCACAGCAGCTAAGGGACTTGACCAAGTTACACAGAGACAAATGGAAGAGCTGGGATTCAAATGCAGGCTCACTGCCTGCCCCAAACATCATTTCTTTTCCCCAACAAAAACAAACAAAACAAAACACCAAAACCAAATAATTTGTGCAAAAAATGCTGGGCTTCAGCTTGCTTACATACTGCTGTGTTTCATTTAAAGGCCTTCCGAATCAATTATTTTAGGCCATTAAGAGGAAGTTTAATTTGGTTGACAAACACCCTACTGTGGTGACCTCACATATCAACAACAAACGCCTGATGGTCACAAACCCATACCATGAGACGGCAGAGCATGGTGTTAAACAAAACCACATGCGCCGGGATTCCAAGTGGGATTTGACTAGGCCAAGGGTACCTCTCTTCAATCATCATGCTGCGGGTCTCTGAGCTCCCACAATGGCTCCACCCTTAATCACTTGCAAGGAGTTTATGAAAAGAAGTCACCAGTCCCATGTGGCTATGCTCAGTGAAAAGTGCCTGTAAACTAATGTCAATTTAGAAAAAGTCAAACTCATTAAAAAATAAAAAAGGCTGAGAAAGAGGGCAGAGTCAATCTTACATGGAAGAGTCTTAGCTTTTTTCAAGAATTTACCAATTCTTCACCTACATAAAAGGAACCGAGGAGCTCTGATAGTGTAGCGCCTAAGGCACTTGACTGCTAACCAGAAGGCTGGCTGGGCAATCTACTTCCATAGTGATACTGCCTCGGAAACCCAAAGAGGGGTCACTATGAGTCGGGTCCCACTTGACGGCAAATAACAACAACAACAAAGGTGGTGCAGTGGTTAAAGTGTTTGGCTGCTAACTGAAAAGTGGGTGGTTCAAACCCACCAACTGCTCCACAGGTGAAAGATGCGGCAGTCTGCATAAAGATTTATAGCTTTGGAAACCCTACAAGTCAGTTCTACTCTGTCCTAGAGGGTCGCTATGAGTTAGACTCAACTCGATGGTAATGGGTAAAGAGACAGTCATATAATATTGATAATCATTTCTATTTACTTAGGACCTACCATGTGTCAGAGACCAATTTGTGTGTTATCATGTATTTTCTCATTTGCTCCTCATTTAAAAATCCTGTGAAGTAGGGAATCTGCCCATTTTACTAATGAAGGGTCTGGAGCTCAAATAGATGCCTTAACATCTTCATCTGGAAAGCAGGAGCAACAATCTAAAAGTAATGACAACTAGAAATTACATGAGTAAAGTGCCAGGGGAAAAAAAATCAAACCTGCTGCCCCTTGAATTGATTTTGATTCATGGTGACCTTGTGTGTATCAGAGTAGAACTGTACTTCAGAGGGTTTTTGATGTCTGTAGTCTTACTGAAGGAGCACTGGTAGTGTAGTGGTTAAGGCATTTGGCTGCTAACCAAAAGGTTGGTGGTTCAAACCTCCCAAGCTGCTCCATGGAAGAAAGATGAAGCAGTCTACTTTCATAAAGATTTACAGCCTTGGACACCTAACGAGGATCACTTTGAGTCAGAATCGATCTGATGGCAGTGAGTTTGGTTTTGGAATCTTGTGTAGTAGATTGCCAGGCCTTCTCCTTCTGCATGACCACTGGGTAGATTTGAACTGCTAACCTTTCACTTAGTATCTGAGCAGAAACAGATTGTACCACCCATGTATGTACACATTAATAAACACTCATTCAATGGTATATACTATATATTATTAATAAAGTGGGAGCTCTGGTAGCATAGTGCCTAAGGCACTTGACTGCTAATCAGAAGGCTGGCGGTTCAAACCCACCAGACACTCCTCAGAAGGAAGGTTGGGCAATCTCCTTCCATAGTGATATCGCCTCGGAAATCCAAGGAGGGGTCGCTACGAGTCAGATCCACATAACAACAACAACAACATTAATAAAGTACTTTCAAAAGGCATCTCTTAAAAGTATAGTGTAGTAACAGTTTTTTACAAAGTGGTCAAACTGTGTGATGTAGTAATTATAACTCTTTTTCCCTTCTGCTAAACTGATTCCTCCTTTAAACAAACACACACTGAAAATCACCCAGTAGGAGGTGATGGAGCTAGACTTTGTACTCTGGTCCATATGACTTTAGAGCCTAAGACTGCTTTCCACTCTGCCATACAATCTTTCACATTCTGCTCCTTACCTAAATCTGGCAAGAACTGGGTTGGTCCAAGTTTATTTAGGTAACAATTATAAACTTTAGGCTTTCTTTGAAGTCAGTTTTAACACTGCTAAAAGGAACTTACATATAAAGACTGGCTACATCATGATAGGAAAAGTGGAAAACAAAAGCATTGATGATGGTTTCACATTTTCTACTGGGATTCTCCCTCATAAATTACTCAGTTTTCTAATCTGTAACAGAGGGCTATCTCATCTCACCAGAGAATGTTCAGTCACAACAAATTAGTTGGAAAATGTACTGACTGCAAAAGATACTTACATCAGCTAGAAGTACTTGTTCCCTTTGATTCCATAAATGACTACTAGAGCCTTAAATGGTTTTATATTAACTAATTCTAACATTAGGATAAGTGCCATTTAAGAATCACACTCATTTTAAAAGCAGATGCCACTGCCATGAGGAGAGTGCTTCAGGGGAAATCCATCAGGCTAACTCCAGGACTGTCTGCAGGGCCTGGGGAAACAGAGCTTGCTGGACTTTCTCCCTGAATCCTCTGGATTCAAAGGATGTGAATGATGGGACCTCCCTGCCTTTGTGATGATTCTGCATGGTGATAAAACCACACTCTAAGGGAAGATTAGGAGCTCTGGTAGCATAGTGCCTAAGGCACTTGACTGCTAACCAGAAGGCTGGCGGTTCAAACCCACCAGCCACTCCTCGGAAGGAAGGTTGTAGTGACACTGCCTCGGAAACCCAAGGAGGGCTTGCTATGAGTCGACTCGATGGCAAATAACAACAAAAACAACAACAACAAGGGAAGATTGGGCAATCTACTTCTGTGGCTCTACCACCTCAGAAACCTAAGGAGGGGTAGCCCTGAGTCAGAATCAACTTGAGAGGAGTGAGTGTGAAGGAAATTCCAGGAAAACCAAGGTACTATTCAATCACTTTCTTCTTTACATAATAATGGAATTTCCAGGATTTAACTGACCTGGTTTGCCTTTTATTTTTATATTACTAATTATAAAGACAAGGCACTCTGGTGGTGTAGTGCCTAAGGCATTTGACCACTAACCAGAAGGTTGGTAGGTCAAACCCACCAGTCACTCTGTGGAAGAAGACTGGGCAATCTACTTCTTAAAGATTTACTGCCTCAGAAACCCAAAGGGGGTCGCTATGCATTGGAATCAACTCAATGACAGTGAGTTTGGTTTTTTTGGTTTTTGAATTATAAAGACTAATGTTTGGTAGGGTATTTTTCAAAAGCTCTTCACGTCCGTCACAGCAGTTCATTCTTACAACTCTCTGAGATAGACAGTATAATCTTACTTTTGAAAACGAGAAAATAGGGCCTTGGAGAAGTTACATAAGCAGGACCCATGACAAGTGTACTCAGAGGTTTCTTCTCTGGAGGAACATGAGGCTACCAAACCTGAAATCCTCCCCACAGTCCCCAGAGCATGACAGGAGGCCCAAGAAGAAAAAGCTCAGGCAAAAGTGAAGGCCTCTGCCTTCATTTTTTGGGCGAGACCGGTGGTATAAGCCATGCTGCCTGACGGGGTGATCGTGGAGGGAGCAGAGGCTCTAGGGTCTGATAAGCCCATTGCAGCTCAGGCACTGGAAATAAATCATTTCATCTCTTCGAGCCTCAACTTCCCATCTGCAAATGTGAATAGTTCCCACCTTGCAGAGAGATTCTCAGGATGCTCACATGTGAAAAGGTACCTCCCTAGCACAGTATGGGGCACTAAGTACCCAGATCACATTAAGTTCCCCCCAGCCCTCTCTCTGTCTTACTGATATTCTTCCCATAGACAGCTCGGGAGGCAGGAGTGCATGGGAGGGAAGGACACAGGGAAGAGGTAACTATGGGGAGGAAGTGGAAGGGGAGTTATGGCATTGTGGGAAACTGCAGTCAATATCATGAGACAAAGTGTATGTAAGCTGCTGTTTGGAAACTGAATTTGCTCTGTAAGCTTTCACCCAAATCACAATTAAAAAAAATTTTTTTTTCTACCATGGACCTATGACAGAAACTACTATAGGAAGAATTTTTCATGCAAATATTGCCATCTAATAAGTAAGACTATTATTACTTGGCACTAACAAATCTCACCAGGAATTCCTCGATTCTTGTGAGGACACATATACCACTCCAGTTATACCTGAAAATAACCACGGCTCAGAGTTTTGCACCAATTGCAGCATTTCTAAATGTGAACTACATTTTATTACTGTCTAACTGTGGAGTCCTGTGAGGATGCAAAGTTGTAAAACGGTAAACAAGAAACATTCTTCTTCATTCACTTTGAAACTGCTTAAAAATAAATATTTAAAAGAGAGAGAAAGAGAAAACAAAGGATTAAAGATTTTCTATGCCGGGGGGGGGAGAAAGAAAAGAAAAAACTAGTTAAAATGGTGCTAACTCATTTGACAGAAATGCAGGTTTTTTGAGATGCAAAGGGAAAATTTTTTTTTTTTTTTTTGTCTGTAAATAAAGTGAGCCCTGTTATTCTGCGTAAAATCCCCATGGTTAAACAGGGAGCCCCACTGCAGACACAGACAAATGTGGCCTCCGGATCCAAGCCATTCAAATGAGATCTCCTGTGCATTTGGATGCTGTCCTCCGGATGGTGGAGAGCTGGGTGAGCTTCCAAGCACTTGGTGCATTTGCAAAACCAGGCTACTAGGAGCCCACAGCTAAGCATTCCTGGATGAACAATGGTGAGAAGGAGAGAGGACTGCTGGGAGCTCAGGTGTGTGCCTGGGCACCCATCACATGCCTCTTGAAACTGGACTGGACAAGTCTCAGGGGCTGCAAACTTGGTACTTGGGTTTTACTCCCCAGCTCCTATCATCCGGAACTACCACTTAGCATACAATCTAAGTTTATATTCCAAACTGGGATCTAGTGAATTCCAGGACAAACTTAAGGAGAGGCAGTTTCTGCTCAGGAGGAGCAGAACATGCTCACACAAAGAACTAGGGAACTTGCTTTTGTGTGTCCTTTTCTAACTTTAAGTTGGGGTCCTGATATTGTTTTGTAGCCACCTTGTGGCTATGACTTACCCCATGGTCATGAGTCATATCCTGACCACCACCTAGCCAGGTACGCAGTCAAGCCCCAAAACCAACCCTGTAACCCTTTTTGATCTTTAACTACATGCGAATGCCAATCATGGTCCTTTCCCTGCTTCTGTAGTCCTGCCTGCAGCAGTGATGAATTAATCTCCCACCAATCCTGATTTTGTGATGATTTCCTTTGTTTGCACTCATAAATAATTATGGCAGTGACTTGGTCTCCATTCAGCTTTCTGTACTGTGTACATGCTGATGGTTTCCCTCATCCTCGATGACTATCTTTGCTTTGTCATATCTAAGGCTTAATAAAAGTGTCTCTATTGAAAACAAAACAAAACAAAAGACCCCGGGGTCTAGAAAGAATAACTAATGCACAAAAAGTACTTGAAGACAGAGAGGAAAAGACAAAATCCAGTAAAAGTGGTGCTTAAAACCCCAAAGAAAGCCACCAGTACAAACACCTCCACCACGACTTGGTAGCAAGGGAACCATTTGAAAGTTCGGGTTTGGGACACTAACACATCTGACTTTTATATACATGCTTTTGGTGTGTAATTTACTTAAGAATTACCTTGATCTTTACAAATATCAATTTACTTTATTAACATGGTTAAGCAGTTTCCAAGTATTTTATATGAGAGGAATGTGTTTCTAATGGCCCAGAAGGAGAAGGCCTGACCATGTCCTTCCCCTATTTACACCCTTCAATGGCTCTCCATTGCCCTATAAAGTTCAAACTCTTTAACACAGCTTACAAGGCCCTGGATGGCCTGGGCCTCGCCTGCCTACTTCAGCTCTCCCCTCTCAGTTCAGCTCTCTGCTCCTATCAGATGCTGAAATATTTATACTTTCTGGAAAGCCCTGTGCTCTGCACTTAAGTCTTTATAGATGTGTTCTTTCTTCCCCTGGTTTACATAATTCTGAATTATCTGTTAGGTTTCAATTTAGGCATTCCTTTCCTTTGAGAAGGGTAGTTCTCAAGGCTACATAAGGTATCTTTCCCATTAGAGCCTAAGGCATTTCAAGTTCATGGCAATTACTTTCTACTTATCTGGGTCAGCTCTAGACTAACCTGTGAGGGCAAGATGATGTCACAGTCATTATTTCATACAGAGTTCCTAGCATGGTGCAGAGGGCTCTCAAAATACGACCAGAGAAGGGAACATACACTGTGTATCTGCTCTATGCCTGCTTACTGGGGTCAGGTGGTATATACACACATGATTCATTTATTTAATCTTTACTACAATCCTACGAGATGGGTACTATCCACTCTTATAGATGAAGAAAGTAAGATAGACACCATGCTCGAAGTTAACATAGCCCCAAGTGATAAAGCTGGGGCTTGAAAATGCACTTATCACTTTCTATGGAAAGGCTATTCTCAAGCCTGGGACAGTGCCCCCAGCATTGCAAATTTGGAGAAATGGGGTACGCACAATTCAATTTTGTTCAAAGCTTCTTTCCCTAGGGAATGAAGATGATAGCTCTTGGAACAAAAATCAAAACCAAACCCACTGCCATCATGTTGATTCCCACTCATAGTGATCCTATAGGACAGAACTGCCCCATCTTTCTCCAGTGGAGAGGCTGGTGGGTTCAAGCCATCAACTTTTCTCGGTTAGCAGCCACATGCCTTAACCACTGTGTCACCAGAGCGCCTTCTTGGGATGTAAGGGTTCCTGAAATACAGTTTCAAAGTCATCAAACATGTAACCATTTAACAGTGCAAGTGGTCATTATTTCCACGATGATTGTTGGCATTTGTTGAGCTCTTTATGAGCCATGATGCTAAGCATTTGATGTGCACTATCTCACTGGATCCTCCCAACAAGCCTGTAAGAAGATATGGATGTAGCCACTACCTTCATTTTACAGGTGAGGAGACGAAGGCTCAGAGGTCAACTAACTTGCCTGAGATCACATAGTAGGAAGGAGGGGAGCCAGAATGCAGGGCCAACATTCTAACCTCTATGCTTCATTGCCTCTGTGAAGAGGTGCAGTTTTATAATTTGAGCCTTTCCAGAACTGTGCCACTGCCCTCCCCCTCTCTCCTTCCTGACCATTCTGCCACCAGGAATGATAAAAATATCTTCTGGAAACATTCCCTGTGTCAGTTACTCTGAAGTCTGGACATAAAGCTTTGTTTGTGAAGAGGAAGGTCTTCATTGATCAAATAGGAGAAAAACCATCCTGACCTGGCACCTATTCCCAGACATGGCATAGAAGACAGGCTGCATAAACATCTCCTGAACTAAATTGAGATGACTTGAATAAAAGCAACAATCACTGTGTAATCTGGCCATGTTTTGGGATTTCCTAGCTGCCAGCTAACATGATCATTCTCTCCAAGAAGAAACTAGGTCTATGCCAATACCCTTGGCCATTCTGCTAACTTACTACTAGCCTCAAATTAATGTTTGTTTATATGAAAAAGAATTTAAAAATGCAGAAGGAGAGAAAAAAAAAATTACAATCAGCTATAAACTTGTCATTTTAGAGAAAAAAGTGATTTCTTTAAGGTGACTAGGTTACCACTTAACAAACAGCAACAATGTTCTGCAGGCACAGGAAAACTAGAAATTAGGTCTTTCCCCAAAATAACCTTCTTTCAAATGAGAACACTAGGCTATAATTTATATTTCCTTTTGTGTAACAAATTTGAGTGTCATAAAAATGGTTAAAAAGTCTTCCTATGGTAGCTTTTTCTAAACTTTTATGAACATCTGCCACATTCATTTGAAGTTTAAAAAATTCTGGCACATATGCAAAGGCATAATAAGGTGCCTATAGCTTTCAAGAAGAAATAACAAGACAGTAAAAAATAAGCCTTTTGCTGAATTGCCAGTAAGAAAACTAGTGCAAGAGAAGAGATGGGCTTTCCTGAGCTCCTTCCTTAAAGAGCTTTCCTCTGGCCTCAGCTAGGAGCTCCTCCTCAAGTATCATATAGCTAGCTCACAGGCCCTAAAGGAAATTGCAAGGGCAATCTGTCCTTACCTGAAAGGTGTAACAGAATTAGGTGGACTGAATCAGAAAGCATGACCAGGGTACTCTGAGTCTGAGCTGAAATCCATGAGAGAAAATTAGAAGACGTGAGATCCAAGATTGGGTAGTTAATGGTTGCCCCAAACTCCCAGGATTCACTTCTTTGTTTAGACAGTGTCTTTGCTAGCTCCAAGAATGGGCTACTATTTTTGTTCTTCTTAGCTCTCACCACACAGGAGTTCAGCATGGCAGATCTCTCTGCAACCTCAGTCAATCAACAGGGCTAAGATCTGTCTTAGCCAATGCTTCCCAAACCTTCTCATGTATGGCCCTGCAAAGGCCGAGATGGGCAAAATTTGTCTCAAGTTTTAGCTTCAAAATTCATGCATGTTTTGTGTTGCATGTTTACTACAAAACACCTTGAATTATTTAGAATCATATTGTTGTTGTTGTTAGGTGTCATCGAGCCAATTTCAACTCATAGAGACCCCATTCAATGGGAGAACTGCTATAAGGTTTCCTTGGCTGTGATTTTTATGGAAGCAGACTATTAGGTCTTCCTCCTGTAGGGCGGCTGGTTGTGTTCCAACTGCCAGGCTTTCAGTTAACAGTCGAGTGCTTAACTGATTGCACCACTAGGGCTCCTTAAAATCATACAGAAAGAAGTAAAAAAAAAAAAAAAAAAAAGGCCCTCATCTTTAAGTAAAATTTTAACACTGAGTTTCCTGAAAACAAGGTTGTCTATTAGAAGGACCCCAAGTGCCATCCACATAATCACTCAACCTTTTTTTCAGATATCATTCACTCAGATGATACTACTTGCCTGGCATCCTGCTAGGTGCTAAGGACACTATGAATGAAGCATAGTCTTTGTTCCCAAAGAGCTCATGCTCCAAGGGATGACGGAGAAGGACAAGGAAGCAAACAGTTGTCATCCAGAGCACACAGTACAGTAAGTGAAAGAAGAACACGAATAGGAGGCTTCTTGGAAGAGAAGGCTAAGGGTAGGGCTTATCCATGCAGAGGTGGGGGAATGTGGATTTTTAGGCTCAGGAGAACATTGGCTAGGAAGGGACATGGATAGAGTAGAGGCTTGATAGCCATGGAGAGACTGCAGAACTCAGGGGCCGTGATTAGGTAGAGTGATTACTAAAGGTAGAGTGATTAGGTAAGAAGACGCCCTAATAAATGTAGGGACTGAATTTCATAATCCTCTATTTACCCCCTAAACTTACCAAAACACTTGGAACATAAGAGGCCCTTGTTTTCTTTATCAAATGAATGAATAAAGCTTTATAAGAATCCAAGAGAGCAAAGAGAAATATCTATGAAGTCAGTGGGGAAGGAACATGATGAAAGACATTTCCGAGACTTGGTGACTATTTATAGAGAGAGTAAGGAGGGGAACACTTGGTCATGCTTCACGTGTCCCACTCTGGTGCTTCTGTCGGCAGTGGCATCATTCACAGGGACTGGGGACACTAGGAAAATAGAAGGCAGAGTGGCTGAGTGTGTATGTATGTGCACGTGTGTGTGCACGCATGTGTATGTAGGTAACGCATAGTTTGGGAAAGCTGAGTTTGGGACATCTGTAGTACATCTAAGTGAAATTCAATTGGCACTTGAAAATCTGGACCTAAAGTTCAGAGAGGCAGGCCAGTGTTAGGAAACACAGTCTAGAGTCATTGACAGTGACTTAATAGCAGAAGCAAAAGCTTTAAACAAGATGATTAGAGGGCCTACAGAGGAAAAAAAGAAAGCCAAGGCTGGAAACTTGGAGAATACTAAAGATACAGACACACACACACACACACAGAGAATCTGAAGAAGCCTGAACTGGAGCAGTCTGGAAGGTAGGAAGAAAGGCAACAGAGAGTAAACCCTGCAATAACTGGCACTTACTCACTTTTAATTTCTTATACAGTAGCTTTGAATACAACCCCAAACTTGACAAACAAAGGTAAAACACAGAAGAAAATGTCTTCAATCTGATCTAAATGCATCATCCAAGATAGTCCATAAACTGTGTACTGTATGTGCTTAGGGCTGGGTGATGACAGGGAGGAACTGTTAACAGAATGTAGGAGCCACATGGCCGTCCTGTCAAATTAGAAATTTGAGCAGATTTCTGTGGTCTATTTTGATCAAGATTCTCAATGTCAAACAAACAGGTTTTTCGATAACCAACTTGTTTCATTTTTGTAAGCACAATAGCACAGTGTGCAACAGATAGTGAAGAAGCAGGTGGTCCTCGTCGACGTGAAATGAAGGGAACAGAAGAAGAGAAGTAGCACTTCCTTTAAGACATGCAAAGCATCATCACAGACAGGCATGGTTTTAGATTTTCCCTCTGAGAGCCTATCTCCTCTGCAAAGCAGGCAAGTTCCCCATCTTCCTCCCCACTCTGCTCCAGTACAAATTTAAGCTTTTTCCTGAGGAGGGAAAGCCTTAGGGTTCATGAACAACTTGATATGAACTAATAGCACTTACAAAATGCACAGATTAGTCCTGTAAAAGAATTGCTATCTAATTGGTACAGTCAAGAAGGAGGCAATCTGGTATCAGATCCATAGCTTTGACTAAGTACTTCTACTTCCGGAGTTCTACAAAACAAACCAACCAACCAACAAACTCACTGCCCTCGAGTCAATTTGACTCATAGTGACAACCCCTCCCTGGGTTTCCGAGGCAGTATCACTGCGGAAGTAAATTGCCCAACCTTCCTTCCGAAGAGTGACTAGTGGGTTTGAACCACCAGCCTTCTGGTTAGCAGTCAAATGCCTTAGGCACTACACCACCAGGGTTCCATAGGAGTTCTATGCTAAGGAAATAAGTAAAAATGCAGATAAAGCTTTAGCATAAAGATGTTCACCGCAATGCTACTTAAAATAGTGACAAATTATAAATGGCTAATTGTCCAACAAGAGGAAAATGGTTAAGTTGTGGTATATCCAAAAACTGGAATGAAAGACAGCAAATTAAAAATTGTTACTAAGAATGGATAAAAACATGTAAAAACCCCTCTGGCATATGTTAAGTGAAATAAAGACATAAAAATGTATTATATAGACATATATGTAACAGCAGTTATGTACATTTATACAAAACCACATAATCAGAATAAAGACTAGGAAGAAGAACAGAAAATGTAATATTGTGGATAGTTTTAGTTTCTTCTTTTTATTTCTGTATACTTTTTTATATCACATTTGCTACAATTAAAAAAGTAGTATTTTAGAGTGATTTAGCATACACATCATTTCACAAAGTGAATCATTTCCCTTACCTCATTCAAACCCTGAACAACCCTTCCTCCACCCTTATTCCCTAACCCATGAAAATCGACAGTCTCTAAGTAAAGTGGAAACTCACTGAAAACAAGAGCCTAGTGGAAAGGGTCTGAGTTGAACTGCTTAGCTCTGTGCATGTAGGAGGGGAATGAACATGAGGTTTTGCTTTCCCATGCTCCCATGGGAAGAGCGACTTCAGATTTTGGTCTTTCACACTGCAGTGTAGCAAAACAAAATCCCAAGTAGAAAGATCTGTGGAGAAAAGAAGCCAACTTACCTCCATTAAACTTAAATGGATTCCTATGAGGTAGGGCATGGGAGCACTGTGAAGAGAAACAGACACACAGCTGCTTTAATGTCTGTTGCTTCCAACAGAAAATTACAGATGGTTCACTATTTGGAGAAAAACTGCTTTAATAAACGTATGCACAGTTACATTTCCTTTCACAACAGAAATCCTAATATGACATTTTGTTTTCAAGCCTAGAAACTCGGAAGAATTTCAAAATGTGGGCAGCATGTGGTGGCAGGAAGAGCACCAACCTTGGGGCTGGACCCTCTAGCAGCTATGTGACTGTACAACCTCAGCTGCTTTATGTCTAAAATGGAATATTGGAGCCTAACTTGAAGGTTGCTATTAGAATTAAGAGAAAATACACATCAAGTGACTAGTACAGTTCCTGGTACAAATAAGAATTATTATTGCCATGATTATAACAAAAAGGCATTCAACAAGCTCAAATGGAGAGTATAACATGTCTCAAAGACAAATGACTTTTTATTTGCTGTTTCCTTCTGCCATCAAGAGATGTGATCTGTCCATTTTGATTGGACAAAGTACTTGGAGAGCTGCCAACAAGCATCTCCTCCCCAACTGTATACATGCCAGCCAATGACAGTGTAATTCATAAACTGACTTCCAACCACTTCATTCACTGGGCAAGGGATTCTAAGTTAGTGCCTGAGCAGTGATTGAGAACCCAACTCCAAAGTTTTTAAAAGTTGAGCATTTTGGATAGACTGTTTCTTCCTTTGGTTTCAGAAGTGTGTGTGTGTGAGTATGTGGGTGGGTGTGCATGCACATACATGCACACATTCACACATTATCGTTTACAGGGCTATCTACCAAGGATAAACGTGCTAGGCTTTGTACAAGGAACTTTAAATGCATCTTTTCTAAACCACTTGACAACCTGACAAAAACCCAAAAACCAAACCCACTGCCACTGAGTTGATTCTGGTTCATAGCAACTCTCTAAGACAGAGTAGAACAGCCCTATAGGGTTTCCAAGGCTGTAAATCTTTATAGAAGTGGACTGCCTCACCTTTCTCTCACAGAGCAGCTGGTGGATTCAAACCACTGACTTTTTTTGTGAGTAGTCAAGTGCTTAACCACTGCACAACCAGAGCTCCTCAACAATGTGGTAAGGTAGGTATTATTATCCCTACTTTAAAGGAGGAAACAGGTCTAGAGTGCTCAAATTACTTGTCTAATGCCAAACTAGGAGCTCTGGTAGCGTAGTACCTAAGACATTTGACTGCTAATCAGAAGGCTAATCAGAAGGAAGGAGGGATGGGCAATCTACTTCCATAGTGATACCGGCTCGGAAACCCAAGAAGTGGTCTCTATGAGTCAGATCTGACTCAACGGCAAACCAAGTAAGCAGCAAACCTGAGATTTGACTTTGAATACATATTCCTTCTATGCCGTGACGACTTCATGATCCCAAACTAAAATCCCCAGCCCTCCTTCCTATATAACTTTTTTCTTTCTTTGTGTGTGTGTGTGTGTGTGTGTAGGAGCAGGGAGGGAAGAAGTGGTTGGCAAATTTTCCACATGTCTCTCCAATATGTGATACATCCTGTGGAAGGGACAGAGCCTAACAGAAAGGCACCTGACTCAGACCAGAATGACCAACTACCTTTCCTCTGGGGCAGCTTTGGGAGTGGAAATGGAATGACTAGGATGGCTCTTTTGGGGACAGGGTTGAGGAAACAAGGAATGGTTAAAAAAAAAAAAAAAAATGAGGCAGGACCAGCGTGCTTCCTATTGGAAACCAAGGAATTGAGGCTTTATCCTGAAAGAAATGGACAGACAATGAAGGTTTTTAAACATCAGATTCACATTTTAAAGTTGCTCAAACACTTAAAAATTAAGAAAGGACATAATTCCCCTATTACCATTCAGTAAATAAAATTCTTCAAGCAAAAATCCCTCCCTAGAATATAAAATGTCTTCCTTACTACAGATCTCAGCAGTGATGTATCTGGGAAGTCTGTAAAACAGACTTGAGTATTAGCAGCACAGTTTGGAACTATTCTTCTAGCAGACTTTTGTATTTCATAATAGCCATAGAAAGAACTATACACACAACTGTAGTGAAAGTGGAGTTGTCCTTTCTTTTCTTTCTTCTTCTTCATCGTTTTTTTCCTTTTTTAAAGGTATCTGCTGTGCACATTCAACTTCCATTCGCTTCTACAGGCAAGGGAATGCCCTATGATTTTTCCCCCGTAAACTGTAAACCATTAGTTTAGCTGCCAGCTACATAAATGCTCAAACTTCCCAGTGTGCCTGGCTCTGCTGTCCAAGCTTTTTCCAGTATACACTGACATGAATGTGTTTCTAATTAAGTAGCTTCAAGAACACGACAGCTTCAATGTCAAAAATACAAAGTCTGAACCCCGCCAGGAAGTCTTAAGACTGCAAATGTCTCATCTAGTGGAACCTTGCCTAATGTAATGAAAGGAAGCAGGAAGAGTGTAAAATTCCAGAAAAATGGCCACTTATAAACATGTCCAGAAGTGCAGCGTAACACATAGGAGGAAGGAAAACTCAAATCCATAATATCTGGCCAAATCTTACCAACTTATCTAGCTCCTTCATTTAATCATGCAACTGACCAGTGACCCTGAGTTTTAACTAGAATTTCAAAACTGAAATTAACTTCTAAAAAATGAGTTAACATATTCAGAAAAAGACATTCAAACAAGCGTGAAAAAAAGGTGAAAATAAATACCAATAGCAAAAGCCCTTTGTAGAAGTTAACCATTGGTTCTTATTTGAGAAAAGAAGTATTGTCTAGAATTTGAATATGTAGGTTTTAATGCCATGCACTTGTGTCTTCCAGTAACATCAACGTTAGCCTCCAAGAGGGAAAAAAAGAGCCACGCAGAAGTGACTGCAGATGCAAGATGAAACAAAGTGGGACCCGTTCTCCTGCACCTTTAGGTAGGCATTTTCTTAAGCCCAATTATTTTCCACAGAGTAATTATGGTTATCATAGAAACGTGGTTTCTTAGCCAAGTATTGTTAGGGCTGAAACAGCACTGTATTTAGAAAATGTTTAAAACATATTTATTCTGAAACCATAGCAGCTCTATGTTTTGTATGAATGCAAGTTTGGACAAATAGCTTTTACATTGTCATCTTTTGCTTAAAAAGTCTCAAATACTGAATCCATTGCATTTTTTTTGCTCTGCAAATAAACTAATTGCAAATTCCAAGTGGTGGGGGAGGGAGAGAGAAGAAAAAGAAACCCAGATTCTCCTTAACATCTCAATGTTGCAAATACATTTAATGAGTAATTCTAGTAATAATTTCAGTAATTCTGAAAAGAATTTCTGTTCTCAATATACTTGAACAGTTACTATACCGACTGACTTGTTCTTTGGAAATCTGTTTTTCTTTCCCTTTTTATTATAATGAGAAATTTTTGGAAAACAAAATACACCCACCCAAGATCACATTATCTTAACACAACTACACTAATTTTTGTGTCATTCCCTTCCAATATTGGCTCATATTAGCAAATATTTTTATGTCTTTGTAATTACAGATTTTATATGTATATATTTTGTATGTATGTACATATGTATTTGTAACACGTTTATTGCATACATTTTATTGTTTACCACTGGCTATATTAGCATTTCTCATATTGTTCTACATCTTTGTGATTCGTAAGACTGCATAATATTTCAACAACATGGATGGCTCATAATTTATTGAACCGTATTCCTAGAGTTACAACAGTGAATTGCATCCAAATTTTCACTATTACAAGTAACGTTGTAATGAAAATTCACAATTTCATGTGTATGAATTACTAAATCAAAGGCCAGGAACTTTTTAAATATCTTTTGATACATTCCAGCAAAATGTCTCCTAAAGGGCAGTACCTGCATCTCAGTGGAAATCTTTCAGGATTGTTGCAAAGGTTAGAGATAACCCATGAGGTGCCCAGCAAAGGAGCAGCACATGGCAGGGACTCAGTAAATGCATGTCATCATGTCTAAATGGATCCTCTTCAGGTCCCTGCACAGCTGGCACCACTGGATCCACTCTCCTTTTGTCTGGAGAAGGAATTCTTATTCTAGCCTTGGTTCTGAAGGATACCTGACTCTAGGACACCTGGTGAAGCCCTTGTGAGGATGGCTGAGACTCAATGATGAATGTGAGGTGCTTGACCTGCATCATCTCTACACATGGGTTTCTGACTCCCAAACACACTCTCTTGTCACTTGTCTACTCCACTCAGTTCAGTAGGGCTGTTTATCACTTTCCTTGGGAAGGCGTCTCCACTTTTTATTTTATGTACCAACCAGAATGGAAAAACTACCAGGTAAATAATGATTCATTTCTTCTTGTCACTTAAAATTATTATTTCAAAGTTGTTGAAAGAGTTCTCAATTTTAGGTAAGTTTAAAAAACATTACCCCTCTTGGGCATACAGGAAAAAAAAAAAAAAAGGAAAGGATAGCAAAATAAATTGGTTAAGCTATTCCTTATAGCTTCTCCACATTCACAGTTCAACTCATCTGAATCATTTTCTGGCTCAAAGTCATCAATGTCCGTATTTTTCAATAGAGTAATAACAAAACCGCATCCACTAGAAGTTATCTTCCTTTTGCAGGTCTAATAAAGAATTTGTTGGGGACTTCTGTTGTTGTTGAGAAAATATGAATGCAAGCCTCTGCTAACAGCAAACATCCACCCTGCTTCTCTGCTTTGTTCCTGTTAGCATTCCCAGGGACTTAGTATTTCCCCAATTGAATCATAGTGTAATTTTGAAGATATTGGAAATGGCAGTTAAATACAACATGGGTAAAACGAACAACAAACATAATTAAATTAAAGTGGTGATAATATTAACAGCTATGACCAAGTTCATGCATAGGTAGGCCATGACAGCTGTGTCACCATTGCCATGCAGCTGACACAGACTGCACAATGTCATTGTACACAATAGGGTATATCTGTATTTGGCCTTTCTTCTTGGGGGATTATATTACTATCTGACTTTATCAGTTAAATCCTGGAAGAATAAACACTACTTTTTCTTCCTTCTCCCCTGTAAAGGAAAGGAGTGTCAACTCACTGGCAATATAATGACCTTTACCTGAAAGGCATCTTTAGTTTGAATCCTCCTAAGGAAAAATATTTACTGAACTAGTATTTACCATACTACCATAATCCAGCCAACAAGCTAGGCACTTAGATACATTATTTACATGAATAATTTTCAAAGCAGGGCTATTGTCTACATTTTCAGGCTGAGGAGCAGGCTCAGAAAGGTTAAGTAACGTGCCCAAGGTCACACAGCTCCTAAATGATGAAACCATAATTCAAATTCAGGGCTAATGGACTGAAAGCCCATGCTCTGTCACTGCTGTTATACAGTGTGTACTCAGTGCTCAAGCCACATGGAAACCAGTGCTGGTATACCTAGGGGGCTAGTCACTCAATTCTTACAAACCCCAGGACTGTGGTGCACGGCGCCTCTCTTACGGGAAAGTCCTACAACATGAGCTCATACTTAGCAATGAACAGGCATGAATATGGATACTGCAGACTTATTAATGGTCTTGTAGTCCCCGTTCATTATTACTGCACTTTCACAATTTGTTTAATTCCTTTCCCCCAGATAACTAGAACCCTCTTAATTATGTTCCCCTGAGGTAAGCGGCTACTAATTAGAAAAGAGTCAGGTGAAATAAAGGAACACTGGCTGCTAAAATACATACAATACAGCTTCCCAAGACAAAGGGGGAAGGCAGGACGGAGGGCAGGGGGACGGGAGGACTCCTCATCTCCAGGTGAGCAACATCTCTTTGATTTCAGGAAGAAATATAGCTTAGGGTTGTCCAGGGATTTGGAAAGTCCACCTTTTTTTTTTCTTTTCCTCTATAAATGCATAGTTAGCATTGCAATTTACACATCACAATACCCATTTTATTTCTCAGAGGCATAACACCTTTTTAACCAAATACCCTGACTGGCATAGGGGATCCCACAAGTCTTTCCTCAGTTTGCTCTTTTTAAAGGAAAGGAAAACTCTGAAAGAGGTCTGATTCATTTGAGCTTTTTCTTTGGGGGTGGGGTGAGGAAACAAAAGTGTAAACACAGCTTCTCTTGTAGTTATAAATTCTGCTCTGAAATAATGAGCCCTGGCATTGTTAAGATAGGTTACATGACAAAAGAATGGGAGCAAGAACACACAATACATCTTGTTGGATAATGCAAATAATCATAGTTTTGGTCTTATAGTGACCAGAGCAATGCTCTCCAGGGTAATGTGTTAACCGCCAGTGCTGCAAGGGGAGCCATTCAGAGCAGCCCCCATTTACTGCACACTTGCCACCAGCCAGCACTGGGCTGAGGGCCTCTCATTGGATCCGCACGACAACATATGAGGTAGGTAGTGTCACCTCATTTTACACATTGTTGTTTTATAAAGTCAAATGCAATCACAGTAGTATACTACCACCCTCATTTTATAGGTGAGGAAATAGGATTAGGGAAGTTAAATAACTCACCCAAGGTCACACAGCTAGTAAATGGCAGAACTGAGACTAGAACCCAAGTGCATCATACCAAGCCAAAATAAGTTTACTATTTCCCAGGAGTCAAGAACTTACACAGCCACTGGAAGAAGGAGTGGAAGGGAGGTTTTCTCTAACCTGCTCCCTGAGGCCAGCAGATACGCCAAGTCTCACGACTCTTCACATTTTCTCGGACCTCTTCCTCCCTCACCATATTGAAACCTCTTGTTCCAAACCTTCCTCTGGGCTCTGAATCATATAGCATCCCCGTGGGCTTCGGTCTTGCTCCTTAAAGTCCTGCTAACCTTGTGGTGCCAGGCAAGCACCACTTCTCAGATCGATCACCCCAGTGGTTGCTAACAGCTCCCCTTTTGGTCTGGGGTACTGACTTGGCATAACACACCTGCTAATTTGCATGGTTATTCTAGATTATCAGTCACAGAGGAAGAGAGCTCCCATGCCCTGTTTCCCAGAGTCTATCACGGTGCCATGTGCAGAGCAGGAATAATATAAAGACAGGAGAGCTGCCATTTCATGAGGGCACATTAAATACCAAGGGCTGTGCAGGGCACTCTAGTTATTTCATCCTCAAATAATCCAAATTACACCATGCATTTTATAGATTAACAAAAGGATTCTAGAAAGATGAAAATCACATAGCTAGTGGTGATTCCTGCCCAAATCTTATACTTCAAGGTCTCTTATACCTCTTCTTGCTTAATATCAACTTCTCTTAACCATGTAAGAAGAATTTAAGAATTGGTTACATGTGAGAAGAATCGGTTATCTGATAAGTATATGTAAGAAGAATTGGTTATCTGATAAGTACATGTAAGAAGAATTGGTTATTTGATAATTATTATTTAAGAATAAATAAATAGCAAGGGGATACTTCATAGCCAGAATAAAACTACAGTTACTGCACTAGCTGGGAAAAACTGATACTCCTTTTTATTCTAAAGAAGATTTCAGGTAGTTGATATGAAGATGTTCAATATAGCAACAAAAGTAGAAAAGGAATAGGGGCAAAGGGAAAACATACACTAGTACTTCAAATGCATGGCATGAGGTTCTGCACATTTGCTAAGATGGACACAAACTTGGCTGCCAACCCAAAGAGGGAGACAGGATCGGTAATATGATTTGTGCTATCCGTAACAGAAAAATAAACAAGTCACTCAGGACCATGAATTAGAAAAAAATCTGAGAGGGGGAAAACACTAACATCTTCTTGTGCCTTTCCTATGTGTCTACTGCTTTTGATATGCTGGTCAGTCAACCAATAAATATTACTACCAGTCAAGTACCATGTTGTGCTGGGAATAGAGGAGAGAGGGAGAGAAAGATTGTCTGTCTAGTCTGTCTATATAGAGCTCACAATTAATAGCAAAACCAAAACCCATTTCCACTGAGTTGATTCCAACTCATAGCGACCCTATAGAATATCAGAGCGAGTGGAACTTCCCTATAGGGTTTCTAAGGCTGCAAATCTTTACAGAAGCAGACTGCCTCATCTTTCTCCTACAAAGAAGCTGTTGGGTTCGAACTGCCAACCTTTTGATTGGCAACCCAATACTTTAACCACAGCACCACCAGATAATAGCAAAAACCCTTAATAGCAAAAACCCAAAAACCAAACCCACTGCCATCAAGTCGATTCTGACTCATAGCAAATCCCCATTGGGTTTCCAAGGTGGTAAATCTTTACGGAAGTAGATTGCCTTGTCTTCTTTCTATGGAGTGGCTGGTGGGTTTGAACTGCCAACCTTCTGGTTAGCAGCCCAATGCCTCTGGCACTGTGCCACTGACCAAAAACAAAAACCAAACTCACTGCTGTCAATATGATCCAGACTCATAGTGACTCCTCCTTGGGTTTCTGAGGTGGTATCTCTACGGAAGTAGATTGTCCAATTGTCCTTCCGAGGAGTGGTCAGTGGGTTTGAACTGCCAGCCTTCTGGTGAGCAGTCAAATGCCTTAGGCACTATGCCACCAGAGGTCCCACTGTGCCACCAGAGCTCCTTAATTAATAGCAAAGCTGACATTAAATAAGCAAATTATTGTATGGGTGCATATTGTTGCAAGGAGACTAACAGCATGCTTTGGGGCATGTTACCGGGCAGACCTAAGATTACCTTACTTCATCTTTGCGGCAATCTTGAAAGGCTGATCTCCATAATTTACAGAGGAACTTAAGGCTCAAAGAGGTTAAGTGACTCAACAAAGGTCACAGCTGGCAAGAGGCAGAAAATATGGCTTGAAAAGTAGTGCAAATGTTATGAGATAAACAGCTTTTTCTTAGGGAAAAAGGTATTTAACTTCTTGACTGGTCTCCCACCCAACTCCCCCTGATTTATAAGCAATAGCAGAGAAGAAGGATCCATGAAGAGACCATGAGAAATTGTAGATTAAGAGCAGAAGCAGAGACCTCTGAATTTCCATTTGCAGCCTCAGCAACCAGAGCGCTTGGCTTCCTAACAGTGGAATGGTCTCCACTTGGTGTTCAGCACTGGAGATGTTTGCTAATGGAAGACACATGTGCATCACTGAAGCTGATCAGCAAAAGACAGAGAGAGGGCAATGCCCTTCTGAATGTGGTCCTATGGGCTTCCCAGGGTAACCTATGGGGGGGTGTGTTGGTTTGAGAGGGGAGATATCTTCTACAGCTCCAAGCCACTGGAACCAACCAAATGAACTCATGAGTTACAAATATAATGCCTGGAAGAAAATCTATAGAGGTCAACATCAAAGCCCGGAGTAGCCTGCCCTTTAGTGCCTCCTCAGTCTACCGGAAGGAGACAGACTTGGAAAACATCAGGAAAGGCTCCATGGCTAAGACCACTGCAGCAGGAGAAGTTAATCACAGAGGAAAGGTCAGGAGAGAGGGCTCTCTGTTGCCAGAGAAAACTCAATGAGAACCATTACAGTCAGAGCCAGCTGCAAGAGGGAAGCTCAAGGTTGTGAGCCATTAGCGGCCCATGAGACCCTTGTAAAAATGCACAATAAGGTACAAAAGCAACAAGATTTCCCTTCTTCTGTCTGAAACTGAAATACTGGTCTTTATCTTCTCCTAATGAACTCTTGTCACAGTAGTACCATCCTGAATGTTGGAACTGTCTTCATACCTTATTAATTCTTACCCTGAACAATATTCTCTCTTATCTGGATACCTGAATGCTTTTGTGAAGTGGTGTTTTCTCAGATCCAGAACCATCTATCAGCTTCTCTCTTCCTATAAATACTCACTGCACGATGGAAATGACACAAAGATTCTGCTTACTTGTTGGAATTCAAGCTTTATCATAACCCAAATAGCCCAGGGTCTGGTATATGCAAGCAGTGTTTATCTAATCCACTTCCATCTTAACTGGGTGTTGTGAATTTCAACTGGATTTTGTTGGATCGGATATATGTGTATACAACAAAATCCAGTCAAAATTCATAACAACCCAGTTAGGATGGAAATGGATAACATAACAATAGTACCAACTATCCTACTATTTATGGAGCAGATGTTTTGTGCCAATATTACTATTCATATCTGACAGACAAGAAAGTAGGCTCAGAGAGGGTCAATGACCTAAAAGCTGGTGAATAGGAAGCCAGGATCAGAGCCAGGTTTATCTATTTCCACACTCCCATTGGATTTTATTCCTGCCACTAAGAATATGAACAATCCCTCTTAATTTAGTATCGATTTATTACCTATGCAAAATTTCATGGCTTCAATGTAGATAGCTATTAGAATGCACCCAGCTCTAATGAACCAGATGTCACCTTCAAAGCTCTGTCCAGACTGATGGTCATCACCCATGAACTATGCCCAGATATATTTCAGATTTTTGCTAAAAATCCTAGATGGAATACATGATGCAGCACATGGAGTTTGATCCAACATAGAGTACAGATAAAGAACCTGGAACTAGTATCTTTTACAGAGAACCTGAACATCTCTACTCTGAGAGGAAGAATAGCTTCTAGAATCACCTGCAAATGCCAGGAATTATAATGCATTTTACAAAGTCAAATGCAAAAATCCAAGCTTTAATTGTACACATCTTACTTAACTTCTGGGTTCAACCATGCCCTCAGAGAATATCAAGAGTTAGCTACTAACTTACTGGTGACCTGGCTGTCTGTCTTGTTGAACTTGTCTTGATCTGCTTTGGAAATATTTTATCACAAAGATGTGTTACCAAGTGCCCAGAATAATCCAAATACAGAATTCAATTAGGGAACTGACCAGTAGTCCTTATATAGGACTTTTTCTAAAGGGAGCAAGGAGAAAAAGAAATTTACATGGGCAATACCATATGGATTATTTCTTTAAAAAAAAAAAAAAAAAACACTTTATTGTGATCTGGGAGAAAGTTTACAGAACAAATCAGTTTCCATTCAACAATCCATACACCTTTTGTTTCATGACATTGATTGCAATCCCCACAATGTAACAGCACTCTTCCCACTTCTACCTTTTGTTCACTGTTTCCATTTGCCCTTGGTCCTATCCCTCCCGGCCTTCTAAACTTTGTCTCTGGGCAAATGCTGCCCTTTTGATCTCGAAGGGTTGATTTTTCTCAGGAGTGCAGATGTCCCTGGTGTTACTGCTCACCTTACAGACCAATTGTTTGGATTAAAATTGAGCCAAGGAGGTATATTCATTTCTGGACTTGAAGGGTGACTTTAAGGACTATATTCTTGGGGGTTTCACTGGTCTCTATTTGACTGGTGAGGCTAGTCTGTTGTATGATTTTGAGTTTTGTCCCACATTTTTCCCCCACTCTATCCAGGATATTCTAATGTGATCTATTTCAGAGCAGTTGGCAATGGTAGCCAGGTACCATCTAGTTCTTCTGGTTTCTGGACTGTGGAGCCTGACGTTCACATGGTCCATTAGTCTTTTTTCATTTTATTAACTTTTTATTGTCATTTAGGTGAAAGTTTACAGAGTAAATTGTTTTTCATTCAAAAGCTCATATACATTTTGTTTTGTGACATTGGTTACAGTCCCTACAATGTAACAGCACTCTTCCCACTGCCTCCCTGTGGTTACCATTTCCATTTTTCCTTCTTTCCTATCCATTCCTGCCTTCTGAGATTCACCCCATGGCCCTTATGTTTGGCTGTTCTAAGAGGCGTATACCTTCCTGGTGTGACGTTCACCTCATAGGTCTGTCCATTGTTTGGCTGAAAGTTAAGCCATGGGAGTGAGTTCAGTTCTGCGCCTGAAGGGTGACTAAAGGCCACAGTCTTGGGGGCTCCATCAGTCTCTATCAAACCAGTAAGCCTGGTCTTTTTATTATTTTGAGGTTTGTTCCACATTTTTCTCCCACTCTGTCCAGGATCTCCTATTGTGATCCTTTTCACAGTGGTTGGCAATAGGAGCTGGACACCATCTAGCTCTTCTGGTCTCAGGTCATGCTGGCTGAGGTTCATTTGGTCCACTACTTCCTTGGACTAATTATTCCATGTGTCTTTGATTTTCTTCACTCTTCTTTGCTCCATATGGGAAGAGACCAATAGTTGCACCTTCAATCGCTGCTCACAAGCTTTTAAAACCCCAGTCACTACTCACCAAGGTAGGCTGCAGGACATTTTCTTTGTGGACTTTGTTATGCCAACTGACCTTGAGTTCTCCTGACACTATGGTCTTGAGTCCCCAGGCCCAGGAACTCATTATGATGCGGTATTTGGTTTTGGCTAAGATGTGTTCTTGACTCTGCCCTCTCTATGTTCTACTCTACTAATGGATGTATTTGCAGCATACGTAATAGATATGTAGAAATTTCCTCTGTCAAACCCATATATATTCCTGGGTGTAGTCCCACTCACCTTCCCACTGCTATTTAGCTTGCATGTCTATCTATGTATCCATTCATAGATTACTGTTATTGCAGGATGGCACATGTAATAGTATCTACCTCTGTTGCCTTTAACTCTTGTGCTCCTCCCAGTGTCTTCCTTTTCCTTGATCATTTTGTGCTGACCTTCCTCTACTCTATATTGCCTTCCCCTTCAGCCAAGTTACTGTGCCTACCCTCCAGTTAGTGACTGATCTTCCCTTGCCCTCCCCTCCCTGGTAACCTCAAAAAATATTTATGGGTGTATACCTTTCCTTGACTTTTTATAATAGTGGTCTTATAAAATAGTTTTCCTTTTGTGATTGACTTACTTCACTCAGCATAATGTCCTCCAGGTTCATCCATGTTATGAGGTATTTTGCAGATTCATTGTTATTCTTTAATGTTGTGTAGTATTCCATTGTGTGTATGTACCACAGTTTGTTTATCCATTCATCTGTTGATGGGCCCTTACGTTGTTTCCATCTTTTTGCTATTGTGAATAGAAATACAATGAACTTGGGTATCACTGCTCTTATTTCTCTAGGATATATACTTAGTAGTAGGACTGTTGGATCGTAAGATATTTCTTTCTATTTGCACTTTTTAAGGAAGTGTCATATTGTTTTCCAAAGTGGTTGTACCATTTTACTGTACTACCAGCAGTGCATAAGCATTCCAGTCTCCAGTCTCTCCACACTCTCACCAGATTTGCTGTTTTCTGTTTTTTTGAACTTCGCTATCAGTGATGGGGTGATACGATATCTTGCTGTTTTGATTTGCATCTAATGGCTAATGATCAGCTATAAAGGGAAAGACCCTCAAGATGGATCAACACAGTGGCTGCAATCATGGGCTCAAGTATAACAAGGTTGTGAGGATGGTACATGACTGATTGCATGACTGCATGACAGTGTTTTGCTCTGTTGTACATAGGGTTGCTGAGTCAGAGCCAACTCAACGGCACCTAATAACAACAACAATGGCTAATGATCACAAGTATTTCTTCATGTGTTTGTTGGCCACCTGAATGTCTTCTTTGGTGAAGTGTCTGTTCATGCCTTCTGCCTATTTTTTAATTGGATTATTTTTGCTTTTTGTTGTTGAGGTGCTGAACTTTTCTATAAATTTTAGAGATTAGCCCCTTGTCCAAAAGGCACTGCCAATTTTTTTTCCCTTTTTGTAGGTTTTATTTATTGTGTTTTGATGAAATCTTTTGATGCACATAAGTGTTTAATTTTCAAGAGGTCCCAGTCATCTAGTGGGTCTTCTGCTGTTTGTGTGTTTTTAGTTATGTCTGACAATATGTTATGCCATGTATTAGGGCCCTTAAGTTTATCCCTATTTTTTCTTTGATAATCTATATATAGTTTTTAAAAAATTTTTTTATTGTGATTTGGGTGAAAGTTTACAGAGCAAATCCATTTTCCATACAGCAGTTCACATACACTTTGTCTTATGACACTGACTGAAATTTCCCACAATGTGACAGTCCTCTTCCCACTTACTCCCCATAGTTACCTTTTCCCTGTGTTCTTCCCTCCCACGCACTCCTGTCCCCCAAGCTGGCTCCCTGTGCTTACACAGCCCTTCTATTCTCTCATGATTGATCTCTCCAAGGACTGTATCTACTTAATGTAAATGTTCAGCTCATATGCCTGTCTTTTGATTGGCTGGAAGCCACAAGAGTGCGTTTAATTCCAGACCTGAAGGGCAGCTAGGGGCCACAGCCTCAGGGGTTCCACCAGGCTCTATCAGACCACCAAACCTGGTCCCTTTTTTTTTATGAATCTGAGTTTAGTTCCACATTGTTCTCCCACTCTATCCAGGATCTCCTACATAGATTCCCTTCCAGTGGTTGACAGTGGTAGCTGGGCACCATCTAGCTCTTCTGTCTCATAGTTCTATTGGCTGAGAATCACAGGGTGTACCAGTCCCTTAGACTAATTGTTTCCATGAATCTTTGGTTTTCTTCATTCTTCTTTGCTCTGGATGAGGAGAGACCCATCATTGCACCTAGATGGCTGCTTGCAAGCTTTTGAGATCCCAGTCGCTACTCTTCAAAGTAGGATGTGGAACAATGTTTCTGTGTAGTATATTGTGCCAATTGACCTTGATGTCCCTGTGACCATGGTCCTGAGCCCATAGGTCCAACTACTTGATCACTCCAGGTAGTTGACTGTGGCCAACAAGTGACTACAACCTTGTCCCTTGTCCACTGTACTATATACCTGGAAATTCTTACAGAACATACAAATGCACTTGTAGAAACACTGTCCACCAGCCCCATATATGGTCATGGGCACACTCCCCCCTGCACAGACATACCTAATCATTCAGCCTGTCCACCCATCTATCCACCTGTATATCAATGTTTGCCTTCACTGACAACACAGTACTCTATGTACAAAAGTACTCTCTGTGTGTTGTCTGTACCTCCCATGAACTTCTGTCTTCTTCTTCCTCAATGCCACTGTGTTGATCACTCACATTTGGTACACTGCCCTTCTCTTCACCCAAATCAATACTTGCCCCTACCTATCTAGCAGTGATCCCTCCCCTCCTACTCCTGGTAACAACAAAGAAAATTTCCCACCATAGATAAACCTTTCCTTGACTTTTTACAATAATGGACGAATACAATATTTGTCCTTTTGTGATTGACTTATTTCACTCAGCATAATGTCCTCCAAGTTCATCCATGTTATGCGGTGTTTTGCAGATTCTACGTTATTCTTTAAGGTTGCATAGTATTCCATTGTGTGTATGGACCATAGTTTGGTTATCCATTCTTCTGTTGATGGACACCTAGGTTGTTTCCATCTTTTTGCTATTGTAAGTAGTGCTGCGATGAACAAAGGTGTGCATATATCTGTTCTTGTCCTGGCTCTCACTTCTTTAGGGTATATACCTAGCAATGGAATAGCTGGGTCAAATGTTATTTCTAATTCCAACTTTTGAAGGACTCGTCATACTGCTTTCCACAGTGGTCGCATCATTTTGCAGTCCCACAAGCAGTGTATGAGAATCCCAATCTCTCCTCATCCTCCCCAGCATTTGTTATTTTTCTGTCTTGTTGAACTTTGCTCCTAGTGCTGGGGCAAGATGTTTTGTGATAATCTATATAGTTTTAGGTTTTACATTTAAGTCTTTGATCTATCTTAAGTTTTTGTATATGGTGTGAGATTTGGATTTTGTTTTATTTTTCTGCAAATGAATATCCAGTTTTGCCAGCAGCATTTGTTAATGAGACTATCTCTTCCCCAGTTAGTGGATTCTGGCCTTCTGTCAAAGATCAGCTGTCCAGAGGTAGATGTGTACATTTCTGGGTTCTCAATTACATTCCATTAGTCTATATGTCTGTCATTATACCAGTATCCTGCTCCATATGGGTTCTTCTGGAAATTTTTATTAGTAACATTTGATTGGCACAGTTCCTGGTACATAAGTGCTCTATAAATATTTATTAAAAGAATGAATGAATTTACAATTAAGAAGTCACCAAGAATCATACATAAAGAATTTTTTTCCACACAATCTTGGTGATGGGTACAACTTATTTACTAACACTTTGGAGACTATTAAGGATCTTGGGTATTATAGTGGTTAAGGCATTTGGCTGCTAACCAAAAGGTTGGTAGTTCGAATCCACCAGCCACTCCATGGAAGAAAGATGGGGCAGTCTGCTTCTGTAAAGATTTAGTCTTAGAAACCCAATGGTGGTTGCTATGTGTCAGAATCAACTCAGTGGCAGTGACTTTGGTTTTTTGGTTGGAGAATAATAGTAAGGAAAACTTTAGTATCCAATGGCCTTGGATTTCAAGTGAAGGCTCTACCATTTCTTAGCTGTATGACAGTGGGTAACTCACTAATCCTCTTTGAGCTTCGAATGCCTAATCTACGCAATGGAGCTAATATCACTTATCTGACAGATTAATTTTTAAGATCTGCAATAATGTTCATAAAGTGTTTGAGACAGATACAAGGTAATCAATAGATGATGATGGTTATGAAAGGCAATATTGATCCTCAATGCCAAGTTTATTCTTTTGTCCCCAAAGTGGGAAGGCTTTCCCAACATTGGCCAAGGTCAGGGCTGCCATCAGCTAAGGTAAGCAACATTCTCATTTTCACTTTAAAAGTCAAGGGAATGGCACAGATCTAAAGTAGAAAGAAACCAGCAGCACATGTTTTTAAATATTCATAAGGGCTGGAAATGTCTTACTCCTTTCGTTTTCTCTGCCATCTGCTTTTGTTTCTTTTCTTTTCATTCTTATGCCACAGCTGCAAATGAAAACAACCATACAATAACTCAAGTTAAATAAAAAAAATTTTAAAAAATAAATCAAAATAAAAACAATCTGAGGGGTGAAAAAGAGAAGATGAATTATAAACTTTTCCCTAGGCTCACAAGGCAGCAGAGGCAGGAACGACACTTGATGCCAGTTAACCCTTCCAGAAACCAAAATCCACATCCTATGTTATAATAACTATGATAAGAGCAACCACCATTCACTGAATGGCTACTCTTAATAACTCTAATTCCTACAGCCTCTTCAAATTTTATAGAAAGATAAATTTAGTTCAAAGAGGTCAAATCAATTTTTAATGGTTAGAAATGAAATTGAGATTTGATACCATGTTATGTCTGAATCCAAAACCTAAGCGCTTTCCCCTCTACCATCTTCTCCATAAATGGGAAAGGACAAAAAAAAATTAATTTGGGAAATTTTAGGGCAGACCATTTGTACTAAACTGATTTATTCAGATAATTAAAATCTGTGATTATAGCTCTAATTAAAGTTAACTCAGATAATTGGTTGTTGTATTTGTGAATGTGCAATTAGAGTCTTCCACATAATTGCAGAGTTTTTAGCATCATACTTCGCATTTATTCACTGCATCCCAGCACTTTACTCCACTGGCCTTTACCCTAGCAAAGGCTGTGATACAGTTCTTGGAGTCTCTGGGCCCAAGGACCATGGCCTATAACACCAACAGCAGGGTCTGGGCTCAGCCCCATTTAACATATCTTTGTCCAGATGTCAATGAACACCTCATCTTCAAGTGTGATGTAAAAAGCTCTTATGGCCTACACTGTTGTCCTGAAAACTCCTAGCAGCATGTACCTGAAGAAAAACTGGCAGCAGTGGTCCTCATGTGTTAATTACACTTGCAAAGTCTATTATGCATAGAAAGGGCACCTGCTGGCAGTGAAAATGACTAGAATCTGCCCTTCCTGTGCAGTGAGTAAATTGAGAGTTCATTTCTACGGGAGATAATAGTTTTCAGATTCCATTTCGTGTATCCCCTGCATGGGGACATACTTAACATTTAAATCATCTGCAGAGGAACAGACCTCCTTCAAATTTACATGTTTCAGGCTCCCAGCACTTAAAATGCTAGTTATCCCTGCTGGCTCTTACTACCAAGGATTAAACTCAAATGTGGTGAAAGTCACTGAGCACAGTATAATAAAGTTATTCGCATTGACTCAAATTTCACGACATTTGTAGTTTCTGACCAAAGCAGTGGTCACAGGCTAAGGTGATCAAATCAAGCCTTGATTGCGGATGTGTTTTCCTCTTGGGGTCTTTTATTTTATGATCTCTACTTTTTACAGTTAATAAACAGACACCATTCCCCACTGGCTTGTAATCATCCTTTGGTCAAATGTCAAAAAGTTCTTCCATGAAAACAAGAGACCAGGAAAGACAGCTATCACACTAACACAGGCACTTCCCAAGATGGCGCCTCACAAAAAGACCACTCAGGCACCAAAAGATGCAAATCTGAACTTTGCTTTTTGGAGTGGAATGTAGGGGTGATAAAGGCTAAGCAAAAGGCCCTAGTAGTTTAACGGTTGAGAGCTGGGGCGCTAACCAAAAGGTTGTTGGTTTGAACCTACCTAGCAGTTCACCTGGCGATCTGCTTCTGTATAGAGTACAGCCTAGAAAACCCAATGGAGCAGTTCTACTTTGTTACATGGGGTTGCTATGAGTCGGAATTGACTTGATGGCAACTAACAACAGTACCAATAAGGGCTAAGCAGCCTTCCTTGTCATGCCTTCTAAGTTAGGCTTTCTAGCATCATTTCCCCTAGTTAGGCTGGTGACACAGTTCTCAGGAGGCTAGAGTTAAGAGACTGAAAAAAGGATCCAGGATCAGTTTTCACAGGAAAGAGTAAAGCATCTAATAAATTCTCTAATCAAAAAGAAAGGATGGGGAAATGGGATTGGCAGTTGGAAAGAACAACTGGCTAGTATAAATACTGACTTTTAAAATAAAACTTTTCAATTATAAAAATAATACTTTTTCATCACAGAAATCTTAGAAAAATATGGAAAAGTAAAAATATGCAGAATCCCTCTCCTACCCCTGCCTTATAAATCACTATTTAACATTTTGGTATTATTTCCTCCCTAATTTCTGCCTCTCTCTACATAAGGAGCCCTGGTGGTGCAGTGATTAAAGTATTTGGCTGCTAACCAGATGGTCAGTGGTTTGATCACCAGCACTCTAAGGCAGAAAGATGAGGCAGTCTGCATCCATAAAGATTTACAGGTTTGACTTTCTTTGAAAGATAGAACAACTGGAAAGAAACTCAACAAAGATGCAGAAGAGCTAAACAATACAATCCACCAACTTGGCCTTATAGACATCTATAGAGCACTTCACCCAACAGCAGCACAATATACATTCTTCTCCAGTGCACATGGAACTTTTTCCATGATAGACCATATGTTAGGCCATAAAGCAAGGCTTCATAAATTTAAAAACACTGAAATATTGCAAAGCATCTTCTCAGATCATAATGCTATCAAATTAGAAATCAATAATAGGAGGATCAGCACCAAAAGAGTAAACACATGGAAACTAAACAACACCCTCCTTGAGAAAGACTGGGTAAGAGAAGAAATCAAAATTGAAATTCAAAAATTCCTTGAATCAAATGAGAATGAAAACACAACATACCAAAATCTTTGGGACACAGCAAAAGCAGTGATCAGAGGCCAATTTATAGCAATAAGTGCACACATCAAAAGAGAAGAAAGAGCCAAAATCAACACTTTAAATGAACATCTCCAACAATTAGAGAAAGAACAGGAAGAAAAGCCTACAGTCACCAGAAGGAAGGAAATAATCAAGATTCGAGCAGAAATCAATGAAACAGAAAATAGAAGGGCTATAGAAAAAATCAACAAGACCAGAAGTTGGTTTTTTGAAAAGATCAATAAAATTGACAAACCACTGGCAAATTTAACAAAGGAAAAGAGGGAGAGAATACAAATAACACGAATAAGAAATGAAATGGGTGACATCACAACAGAACCAACTGAAAGATTTACAGGTTTGGAAACCCTATGGGAGAGCTCCATCTTGTCTTACAGGGTCACTATCAGTTGGAATAGACTCAATGGCAGTAGGGTTTTTTGGTTTTTATTGTTTTTTCTTAACATAAATATACACACGTTGTTGTTAGGTGTCATCAGGTCAGTTGTGACTCATAGTGACCCCCTGTACAACAGAACAAAATACTGCCTGGTCCTGTGCCATCCGCACAATCACTGCTAAGCTCTATGTTTTAGCCCATTGTTGCAGCCTCTGTGTCAATCCATCTCACTGAGGGTCTTTCTCTTTTTCGCCGACCCTCTACTTTACCAAGTATGATATCCTTCTCCAGGGACCAGTCCCTCCTGACAACATGACCAAAGTGCAAGAGGAAAAATCTTACTATCCTCACTTCTCAAAAGCATTCTGACTGTACCTCTTCCAAGATGGATTTGTTTGTTCTTCTGGCAGTCTGTGGTATAGTCACCAACACCATAATTCAAATGCATCAATTCTTCTTCAGTCTTCCTTATTCATTGTCCAGTTTTCAAATGCATATAAGGCTATTGAAAATACCATGTATAGTCTTGGTATTAAGACTTGGGTCAGGTGGCACCTTGGTTTTCAAAGTGATATCTTTGCTCTGGAACACTTTACAGAGGTCTTTTGAAGCAGATTTACCCAGCGTAATATGTCATTTGATTTCTTGACTGCTGCTTCCATGGACATAGATTGTGGATCCAAGTAAAAGGAAATCCTTGAGAACTACAATCTTTTCTCCACTTAACATGATGTTGCTTACTGGTCCAGTTCTGAGGATTTCTGTTTTATTTATGTTGAGGACTCCTGTAGGGTTTCCAAGGCTGCAAATCTTTATGGAAGTAAATTGCCTTATCTTCCTTCAGCTGAGCAGGTGGTGAGTTTGAACTGCCTACTTTCCAGTTAGCAACCAAATGCCTTACCTACTGTGCTACCACACACACACACACACACACAGATACATATGTACATATATATACACACACACATACTTTTTATGTTATGTATACATATATATAATTTTTATTTATTTTCACAAAAATGAAATCATATAGTACATAATGTCTGTACTGGGGCAAGTTACTAAACCTCTTGAGGCCTTGCTTTTCTGACTTGTGAAATGGGGATAATAATACTTGCCTTACAGGGTTGTTGGAAGAATTATGTGATTAATATGTAAAGGAGATGTCTAACAATGGCAGCTACTGTTAATGCTCATGTTACTGAGAGAGCATTTTTCTCTTCTCACTTCTGGGCATATAAACTACTGGTTTTAACAGCTTAGCAACCAAAACTTTTCAAATGACAGAAAGCTGATGTTGTATTGTTTTGGAGGCAGAGGGACTACATTGACTCTCCTGGCTACACCCATCCCTGCACACAAACTCCCTGTGCTTCCCATCTGAAGCACAGCACCAAGATAGACAGGTGAGTCTCTTCCAGAGAGAAGTCTGAGCTTCCCTTTAGAGCGCATATGTGGGTGTGGTGGGTATGGGGATCTGAGTCTCTCTCCACCTGGGGGACTCTGAGGAATGTATCTGTTGGGAAGGCACCTGTGTCTTACTGGGTGTGAGTATGGGAAGTATGTGTCTGTGAAGGGGGTATGTAAGTCTCTATGGAGGTATGTGCCTGTGAGGGGGGAGTATATCTGCATGTGGGGCTTGGCAGCAAGTATGGGCTGGGTGTCGCTCTCAATGTGTTGGTCCCCCCCCCCCCCCCCCCCATACCTTCTACTTTTTCTTTCTGCTCCTCTTACTATCTTTGTCCCTTCCACCTTCCTGGAACATGTGTTTTGTTCTTTCTTTTCCCTCTCACTCCACTTGGTCTCCCCTTCCTTCTCTGTGATTGTCAATGTCAGCCTCTGCCCTGATAATCTTTCATTAAAACAACAAATATTGATAGGGTCCTTTCCTTTGAGAGATATGGCAGTGAAAAAAAGGCAAGACAGTTGGTTCAGAGGTGGTAAAGTTAAGCAGAGGTCTAGTTTGAGTAATGGGGCACCTGAGCACATTTGTTGGGAGAAGAGGGAGGTGGTGGAAAGAGTAGTGCACTGATGCCAGAGAGTAGAGAGGTCTGAGATAGGTCCCAGAGAATTCTCAAGAGACAAAACCCAAGCTCAGATGAAGTCAATGGCTTTGGCCTGACTGTGCTTCCTTCCTCAGGGTTAGTAAAGCTGAAGGAGAAGACAGGCACCATGTAACAAACCTCAAGAACAGGGAGAAAGGCAGTAGCGGAAAAAGATCCTATGGCCTGTCCCTTTTCATCAAAACAGGGGATGAAGCCACTCATCCCTGAGTATGGTGCATGGTAGGAGGAGGAGAGCCTTGAGTGTGGCAGGTGAAATGAGGATTTAGGGCAGCTGCTGTGTGGTATGTGAACGCCAGAAGAGAAGGAGGACAGCAAACTGAGGCTAGACAGTATGACCTTCTAGTAGACGCTTTTTGCAATGGTTTTGAGATGTTCTCTAGCTGTACTGCCAGACGAGAAGCAGATAAGAAGGAAGGATGTGTCAAGGGTCAGTGGAAAGGCCAGAGGAACAGCAGCTTCTGGGAATTGACAAAAAAACCTGGAAGAGCTCTTCTCATGGATTTTAGGACCTGGTGTGCAAATAACCTGTTTGTGTGCCTGACTTCTATGCCTGGCTGTGAATCTGTTTAGGTCTAGACTTGCTAGCATCTCTTTCTTTCCTGCCTTCAGCATAGTGCCTGAGACAAGGAAGCATTGGAGAATGTTTGCTGTATTGAAAAGCTCATCAAGGTCCAGGAGAAGCAGGAAGACAAAAATAAATAAATAAATAAACACAAACCAGAAGGAGGTCAATAGGCAGGTAGAGCTGAGAGAGGGCAAGGGGTTTGGTGGTAGAAAGCCATGGCAAAGACACAGAGGTGTTCAAAAGCAAAGAGAGAGAAGAGGTGGCAAAGGAATGAAGCCAAAATCGGGGGGAGAATCCTTCAGCCACAGACATAAGAATTGAACAAGTTTCAAATGGTTAAATGACACTAGATGTGGCACCCTGCTAGGTGCTGACAGTGCTTTTCAGTCTACAAAGTCCTTTTGCACATACATTATTTTATTTCATCCTCAAAATCCATCTGGAAATAAGTATCAGTATTTTCACCTCTCTTAAGGGAGGAGGGTCAGAGAGGCAAAGTCACTTGCTGTAAACTACACATCTAGCAGTAATGGAGCTGAGAAAGAGACTCAGATGTCTCCTTCTGCCTCATCCTTGTTTGTGCTCCTGCATGGCCTCACTGAGGGAGGGGAATGACATCTCTACAGGTGACAAAATACAGTGAACGTGAGTATGGCTGGAATAAAGGAAGGCCAAAGGTGTGGATTTTAGAGCCATGGAGGATGGCAGGGAATTTCGTGGAAACATGTAGACCTCTCAAACAAACGGTGGATGGAGACAAGCAGACAACAGTGACACGGCAGGAAAGAAGGTTCTTAGGTGCTTTGCTAGGAGCCAAATCACAGAGTGGAACTTGGGTCAGTGGTCAGTGAAGCCTTGGAATAGAAGGAGCAGCTTCAACTGAAGAGGATCCAATGTTTCATAGACTGCCCAGTGAAAAGAGAGATGTTACAGAACTTGATACAGGGCCTGTTTCTTCATAAATACTGTCTGAGGAAAAGGGCAGGCATGAGTATTTAATGTAATAAATTGGTGAATTCATCATGAGGGGTTTATATCCTTATTCCTTTGTAGCTACAAAAATTATAATACCTTATACCTAATCTAGAAGGGATTTAAAAATAGAACTTAAAACCAGTAGTACATGAAGTCACCATATAACTAGAAATTTTCAAAAATAAATCAAGGTATAAAGAGATATAATGAACAAAAGGCTGGGCTCAGTTATATGATGAATCAAAAAGAAATTTAAAATAGGTCAGGACTGTATACTCTACATGGTGAGCAACACACTGCCCCTTAGCTTCTTAAGAGGTGGGAGGAAGGAATGGACAAAAATATTCACCATGATAAGATATATAATAAAAGTGGAAGGGAGGATAAATCATTAACTACAGGATAGATAAAAAAAACTAAACACACTGCCACTGAGTCAGCCCCAACTCATAGTGACCTCCCCTTGAGTTTCCGAGGCAGTATCACTATGGAAGTAGATTGCTCAACCTTCCTTCCAAGGAGTGGGTGGTGGGTTTGCACCGCCAGCCTCTGGTTAGCAGTCAAGTGCCTTAGGCACTATGCCACCAGAGCTCCCAACTACAGGGTAGACACATATTAACTTGGGTGAAGGGGAAGGCAATATATAATAAGGGAGATCAGCACAAAATGATCAATGAAAATGAAGACACAGGGAGGAGCACAAGGCAACAGAGATAAATACTGTTACATACACAATCCTGCAATAACAGTAATTTACAACTGGGTCCATAAATATGTGAGCAAAAGAGGTATAGGAAGGTGATTAGTACTATACCCACCAATATACATAGGTTTGACAGAGGATACTTCTGCATATGTATTCATATGTGCTGCAAATATATCCATGAATAGAGCAGAACATGCAGGGGGCAAAGTTCTGAAAAATTCTTAGCCATAACCAAACATTTTAAGGAAATGAGTCATTTGGCCTGGGGGCTCAGGACCATAGTCTCAGGGGACATCGATAGGCATAACACAATCTACAAAGACAGTAGTCTACATCTTACTTTGGTGAGTAGTGACTAGGGTCTTAAAAGCTTATGAACAGCCATCTAAGGCACAACTATTGCTCTTTCCCCATCCAAAGCAAAGAAGAATGGAGAAAATCAAAGACATATGGAAATGATTAGTCCAAAGGACTATGGACCACGTGGACCTCAGCCTTCATGACTCTAAGGCCATATGAACTAGATGGTGCCTGGCTACCACTGCTGACTGCTCTGAAAGGAATCAGAATAAAAGGTCCTGGTAGAGTGGGAGAAAAACGTAGAACAAAATCAAAATCACAAGAAAAGAATAAAGACCAGGCTTACTACTGGTCTCATAGAGACTGACAGAACCTCCCAGACTATGGCCCTTAGATATCCTTCAAGCCTGGGACTGAACTCACCCTCCATGGCCAGTAAGGTGAATGATAACACTAGGGAGGTACACACTTAGAATAATCTATTATACAAGATCAAAGGGCAGCATTTGCCCAGGGATAAAGCTGAGAAGGCAAGAAGGGATAAGAAAGAGGGATGAATGGAAATGGAGAGGAAGTGGGAAAAATGTTGTTACCCTGTGAGATTGCAATCAATGTAACACACACAAAAAAAATGTTCATAACTTGCTGAATGGAAAACCAGTTTTGCTCTTGAAATTTCTACCTAAATCACAATAAAAAATTTTTTTTTTTTAAAAAAGATACATAATAAATACAAAAATGAGCCAATTCCCTTACTACTATGCTCTTGAGAGGACCACAATCTTCTTTGATGGTTCTGAGCTACATCTTTGTTATGCCTGGGGTTTCTTGGGATGAGAGTGAGCCCTACACAGTCAAATAAAAAGCAACAGTGGAATGTCTTTTCTCTCCCAGGACAATGTGGCTCCTGGGTGGACCTTTTCAATGAGATGACTGGAGAATGGGCTAGAGATCCCAGAAAAAAATTATGTCTGGTCTGGAGCCAATCACTGATCCAATGACAATATTTTGAATCACCTGTTGTTGGGTGTCAGGGCTTTGGCCCATCAAATGGTCCCTTTCTCCAGAAGCTCTCAATTTCTAGCAGCCAGTTAGTGTCTTTTCCTACATACGTATAGTGCTTCCTTATCAACTTTTGCTGGTTTAAGCTGTTGGAAACAATGTCTTTAATCACATTACACTGGAGAAGAAAAATTATTCATAATGAGAACAGATCCAAATCAGTCTCACAGACAGTCTCTTTTGCAATCTACCAAAGACAGTGATGAGGACGACACTTCAGCAGGACCTCACCATGAGCCAGTGTTTCTACATGGTGTCCTTGCATCCCTCATCTCATTTCATCTTTAAATAATTATGTATCAAACAACTTTATTTTGCAGGTGAGCAAACAAAATCTTAAGCCAAGTGACTTGCTCAAGGTTATATAGCTGGAAGGTAGAGAGCTGACTGTAAAACACATTTCATTAAACAGTGAAATTCTCATCAAAAACTTCTGAGGGTTCTGATGTCTGGTTTGTGCTTCCAAACCACAGCAGACAGCAAGTCTATGGAACATGTCAGGATTTGGTGGGAGCCTGAAGACCTTAGAGATCTCGAATGCCTTATTGCTATCTCCCAATTTCTCTTTGGGAGAGAGAGGAAAAAAAAACAACCACCCTCCATCATGATCAAGTGGGATTCATATCATGTATGCAGGGATGGTTCAACATTAGAAAAGCAATCAACGTCATCCACCACATAAATAAAACAAAGGAGAAGAACCACATGATCATATCAATTGATGCAGAAAAGGCATATGATAAAATCCAACACCCATTCCTGATC
>NW_006921624.1:814906-854292 GCF_000298275.1 Orycteropus afer afer | reverse complement strand
CATACACTCATATTTCCTTTTCTAATAAGTTAGGATTATTGTAAATATAGTTTTTTTTCTTGTTCTTTTCCCCCTTCCCCCCCCCTTTGCTCTTTCTTTCCCTTAACATTATATGAGGGCATTTCTTCACACATTTTAATATTTAGAAAACATCTCCTTTAATGATTGTACAATACTCCACTCAATGAACTTCCTATACATCCACTTGTCCACCACTCAGTATATATAGTCAGATTAGGTCAATAGCTTTTCTATGAGGTTCCTAGCTGTACAGTTAAGAGACAAAGGTTATAAATATGTTAAGTTACTTAACAAATATCATAAATAGACAAAGATGGAGGCTCTCTACATTCTCCCTGCCATGTACTGGAATGCTGCTATTCCTGCACCTCCCTAGTACTGAGCATTATACAGTCATGTTAGCAGTTTTGTAATTGTGTATGTCTTGTTTTTACTCTTACTTCTCTGATCATGACCAAAAGTGAACATTTTGTCATAATCTGACTCTATTTCTTAGGTAAAAGCTCTGTTCATATTCTTAGTTCATTTTGTTCTTACTAGGATTTTCTAAAACTGATTTACAAGTAAGCACTGATGCTTATATAAAAGATACTAATTCACTGGAAGATTTTTTAAAATAATTTAGTCTTGTTAATTTTCTTTGAACTTCTGGCTGAAGAAGAGTTTACAATAATTACTCAGACAAATCTTTTGCTCCATGGCTGTTTCCTAAGGACGTCCTCTACATTTTCTCCCCAGCATTTAACTCTCTAATCCATCTGGAATTAATTTGGGTTTAAGAACTGAGGTGAGAATTTATTTTTTCCACATAGTTAATCAATTGCCCCAGCACTATTTACTGACTAATCCTTCCTTTCCCCATTCTTTTGACATGTCTTTACTTTGTATTCCTTTTTTGTTTTTTATAAATTAGACACATCACACAATTGGTATTTGATACAATTAAAAATTTAAGAAACAAAAAATAATATAATAGATATAATGGTTTCAAAATTCAAGATAGTGAAAGAAGGAAGAAAACCAACACCTTTGGAGACATGACTATGAAGTGACAAAAGCCAACAACACATGTTTCTTTCTGTCTTTTTTTTCTTTAATGTTTCTTTGATTTCTGGGAAGTCTGCTCCCTTGAGGACTTTGCTTCTTTTGGAAGCTGTTAACTGGCCTTTGCTGACAGAAGGACATTTACGTGGTGAAAGAGTGACGTGCCAAGGCCCAGTTAAAAGAAATCCAGAGGTTAGTGTAACATGAACAGCTTTAAATTGGATATTCTGCTGATGTTTCACAGTTGTGAAAGCTGTGTATTAAAGCCAGAGCTGCTACCTCCCCACCCCCTTTCCCTCCAGACCCGGTCCTTTAAATCAGGTACATGCCATGAACGGGAGATAATCTATCAAGCTTGCTCAAGAGCTGTTCCCAGCAACTCTGCTGATTTAATCCATCCCTTCCTGATCCATATTGGTAGGTTTCCATATAAAGGAGGCTGACATGTATACACGATCAATTCCTCAGGGTTAGAACAGATAAAAAATTGTCGTCGGTGTTGAGTGAGTGAAGAATGAAGCCACTTTATTCAACTCTACCCTGAAGTCAGGCTGAAGGCTTAGGTATGACTCAGGTCTCACCCTTCCTACTCATCCTTCAACCAGCCACCAGAGTGCTCTTGTGAAAGTGCAGGTCCAGCGGCCTTACTCCCTACTCCAAGTCTCCGCTGGCATGTCTGGAATAGGCCTGTCTCCATGAATTGGCCCCTGTTCACCTGCAGAGAAGCATCTCCATCCATATTTTCCACTGCCTTCCCCAAGTTTATCCTTAGAATAAATCTTTCATTGCTCCTCTCCCCTAAATCAGCTGGACTTGTGACCCTGGCATATCCCTCCTTCTCCAAGTCTCTGCGTATCTTCTGTGAAGCCTTGCATGGCTGCCCTGGGCACATGGCCCATTACATTACCAGATTATAATTGTCTGCATGTTTGCCCCTCATTGAAAAGAAGAGAAAGCCCTTGTTTTTCTTTTCATTCCCATGTCATTAACGACAATGGCAGGTACATACTGTTGCCAGCTGCTGTCGAGTTGGTCCCTGACTCACAGCAACCCCATGCACAACTGGATCAGGTCTAAGGAACAGGGTTTGTACTAGCTGGGTTCTGGAAGCAGACCACTAGGTCTTTCTTCCTAATCCATCTCAGTTTGGAAGCTCCACTGAAACCTGTTCAGCATCATAGCAACGTATCAGCCTCCTCTGACAGATGAGCATTAGCTAGGCTTGAGGTTCACTGGCCAGGAATCGAACCTGGGTCTCCTGTATGGAAGAAGAAACTTTTGCCAATGAAGTAACACTGCCCCCATGATGACAGTAAACACAATGCTTCCTGAACAAAAATAATAACAATAATAATAATTTCCACTTAGATATATTCATTATTTAAAGATAGTCAGTGGCTTGGCTTTTAATGATACTGGACCAGCATTTTCATGAATCTCAGAGATGTCTATGACTCAAATTTCAAAACAGTAACGTGCTTTAGATACATGAATATGACACTTTTGGAAAATCAAATCATTCATTCATTCATTCAGTACTGACTGTGTAACTCTAAAACACATCAAACACAAGCACTTTAAAATCTATGAGCCATCACACAAATGTCAGGCAACATCATTATCATGTATTTATTTATAATTCTCTTTGAAAGTCATTCAACAGAATTGTCCTGGTTGAGACAGACCTTGATTACCTGCCTCTTTTTAGCTTAAGCTGGTTTGGGTCAAAATCCTGTTTCAAAGGATAAAGTGGCAGAGATCTTATTTTCAGATAATGCTCTTTTTCATTTCTCCTTAACCTCAAAAAAACCTACCAAGCTAAATGCCAAGATTTTAAAATTACTTATCTCACATAAAGATCAAGCTTTTAAGGTGTTCAATCATTTCATTTCATTTGGGGGTTTTCTAAGGGCCAAATCTCTGTAATTGGGGTAAAATGCATTCATGCATTTGACTAAGAAAACAAACAAACAAAGAAAAGGAATTGTTTGGCTCTTCTCCAAAATATTAAATGGCACTAACTATGTGCATTGTTACTTAGGAATAAATAATGGCTAAATCAATCACAAGACAAGTCTCAGGACATAGATACGCTTAACCAGCAATGACATATTATGTGCCATCAATTATTACAGTCATTTATTTTAAAAAATAATTCTAAAATCCCATTTCTAAAAATAAGGATCAAAAAGGCCAATACTCATTCCTTACAGAATACAAAACTTAAAACTTAATGAAAATATACAATTTGAAGTGCAGTCAACAAAGAGGGTATTGTGAATATTTAATTGAAGTACAAGTTGAGGAAAATGATCCCATCAAAATCTCACTCAGTAGGAGAATAGAAAGATAGTATGTGCAAAATTTGCCCAAAGTCATTAGTCACAATGAATATTCATCAGAAGCCAATTATCAATCCCGTTTAATGACACCCCAAAAGATTTTGCCCTGAAGCAGCTGAATAGTCTAAGGCTCCAGACAAAACTAGACGTATTACCAGCCAACAGCCAGCCTAGCCAGGACACAGATTATAAAGTAAACCACTGGTGGGTTCTGGGATGTACTTTAGCAAATTCTGTCCTCAATTAAAGGTGCACAAGGTCAGTGGTATTTTGTAGCTTTTTATATGGCCCCATTAGTTTTCTTAGAGGCAAACAAAGAGAAAAGAAGAGGAAAAGACAGCGGTGGTAGGGTATGAATGGAGAGAGGTCAGTGATAGAGTTGGGGAAAAAAAAAAAAATCACAAAGACCTTTTTCTCCCCTCCATTTTAAGGTATTTCTCAGAGATAAAGTCCTGACTGCCACAATCTTAGATTCCAGTACCTCAGTTGTTCCTTAATGGCAGTTCTGTAATTTAACATGGAACAAAAATAAGAATCCTAACAGTGCTGTGGGGGTTTAGAACCTTGCAGAGTATTATTTTGTTGGGACAGACAGAAGGGGGTATGTGTGTGTATAAATACACACTTCTCACTATATTTCACAGATAGAGAAACTCTCAGAGGTGAAATAACTTGCCTAATGTCACATAAAGAAGCTCTGGTGACATAGTGGGTAAAGCATTTGGCTGCTAACTAGAAGGTCAGCAGTTCAAACCCATCAGCGGCTCTGCGGAAGGAAGATGAGGTAAGCTACTTCCATAAAGATTTACAGCCTTGGAAACCCAATGGGAGTCACTATGAGTTGGAACTGACTCTATGGCGGTGGTTTTTTTGGTTTAAGGCCACATTGCTAGTGACAGAAGAGGGACTCACGTCCAGGCCTATCAGATTATAATGGCTAAACTAACTAAAAAAAGGTTAATGAGTACCTACTCTGTGCCATATACTTTGCTGAGATTTTGAATTAAATATTACTCCTGTGAGCAATTATAAATTATGTACAAATGCATTTGCCTCAATGTTACAGGATCAAATATCTAGGGCAATGTACTAATAAAATAATAATTTTAAAAACAAAAACAGATCTGAGCATTTCTTTGGGACTAGTTACATTTACCTAATGTGTTGTACTGTCTTTATTCCACAGGAAATTCTAGACAATGAAGCAGTGACTGTTATTCAAAGGGAAAGGTTTAAATCCCATTTTGAGGGCACATGTATTTGAAAGTCTTGCTTTCTGTCATGTTCGCTTTCATGTACTTGCATGGAATCTTCCGCTAACTCCCTCTGTGATCTGAGCAAGTCACTTCCTCTCTTCTGTATCAATTCGTCTACATGTGAAATGAGACACTGGACTACATGATCTGTTTCCCCTTCTGGCTTTGATGACTTATAATTCCAGAGGCATTGCTATCCTCCAACATGAAGGATGCTCCTCTTCTGCCCCAGCTTATCTTCTGGGTCAGCCATATTGACTAAGTAAAACAGGGTCCATCTCTAAGTCAGCCTTGGTTTCTCATCTCAGCAGCTTACAGGGGTCAACCTCTGATTCATGTGCTCTCTAGGGACCACTTCCTTTGAGCCACTCCATCTCCATCATGACAGCACAGCCTGCCTCCATCCTTGGCCTCTGATAATCTGAAGATTCCAGTGGTAGGTGATCTTAGGAGACCAAAGGCATGGGACTAAAGATGTGAGCTCCTCAAGGACTGAGACCACACTCGATTCCTCTCCTTATCTCCTACTAAGTCTGACACAAAGCAGGTGCTTACAAAATGTTTAAGGAATGTTAAAATGCCTCTATCTTAACATCATGAGAACAGTAGGCAAGATTACCAGACATTTTGCAAATTGCAACTGCTTAATAAATCACAACTAGAAGTTGTTTCTAAAAGTATTGAGATTCCAGATTCCACAAACTACAGAGGATAAAATCAGATGGTCAGAGTCGTTCTTCACACCCAGGACTCAGCATGTTAAAAGATCAAACTGACACATACTTCACAGGGTTAGAGGTATTTGGATTTCTCCTCTAAACATAAGGAAATTGATAAAATGAAGAGTATAGAAATAATACCAGATTATCAACTTTTAAAACAGGGTCATTTTTAAATCTACTCACTTCAATCAAGAAATCATCCTATGTAGAACAGTTGCAGAAAATGTTCTGTGTCTTGAGAAAGTTGTTCGCTTTCTCAATTTAAGAATTAGATTCTTTTATTTAATTACAAGCTACCTTTGCAGTCATCAGGGAGTCTTGGTGGTGCAATGCTTGGTTGCTAACCAAAAGGTCGGTGGTTTGAACCCACCAGCAGCTCTGTAGCAGGTAGATATGGCAGTCTGTTTCTGTAAAGATTACAGCCTTGGAGACCCTATAGGGCAGTTCTACTCTGACCTACAGGGTGTCATTGTGAGTCAGAACTGACTCCACAATAATAGGTATTTTTTGTTTGGTTTTGTTTGCAGTCATTAGGAAATAAACAGTGCCATTATTCAAACTGTTGTGGTTTTGGTTTGTTTTTGATTTTTACTTATCTTCAAATGGAAAACTCACTATAAGATCAGCAAAAAGTTTTAAGTAGAATTCTGCAGAGACGTTGTAAGTTATCCTTGCAAAGGCATAAGAAAAGCCTTTAATTATAAATTGTTCAGTTATGTTCAAATAGTGTTAACTACACTTAGAGGGCTTCAGCAGAAAGGTTCAAACATCAAAGAACCTGAAAGGTGGTCTTCAGCTAGGATAGACAGGTGCCGGACATGTGAGCAGAAAGAAGAAAAGGAGCAAAGCATGTCCTGCTTTTCTTAGAAGTCAACATGTAATGCTCTGTGTGTGTGTGTGTGTGTGTGTGTAGGGAGGGGCAATCTTTCTTCAAGACATTTCTCTTTCAGTCTGGTGTAACTCATCTTGCCTCTTATTTCTTCACTATCATCTGGGGAAAAGGAATGGGAGAAACCACCACAACACACAAACAGTGTGCCTTCCCCCAAGAGCAGTATCACCCAGTCAGGGGGATGTTTACACTCAGGTAATCATCTGCCTTCTCAATTGTTTCTTTTCCTTTTTAAATGGTTTTTAGCTACCTACTGGCTAGAGTAACTAGAGTCAGTTTTAACTAGGGCAACAAGTTTGGTGCCAGGACTGGACACTTTGAAACATCAAAGCAACTAACACTGCCAGAGAAAAGCTTTAGCTACCAAGGAGAGCAGAAGGGCATGGTATGGTAAACTAAGGGAGGCCTAGAAAACTATGAATGAGGAAAAAGAGCCTTTCTTCAAGATGGAGAAGAAAAAGGCAAGGTTGCATTGGAAGTGATAATACTTCGTTCAAATACAGAGACTACAAGTATGCTGATACCCCTCCATTCTGTACCTGTGACAGACATTACTAACCGATCATGGAGTCAGGACATGGCCTGAGGATCTCTCCTAATATGCAAACACTGTCAATGGGCAAAAGAAATGTATTTGCCACCTCAAGTCTAATACAAGTAGATATTTATATTTCTTTGAAAATATTTCTAAGATCATTATTTTTTGCTAATGGATTTACACTATTGCTTTAATAAAGAATTCATTTTCTAAAAGAAAGAAAGCCCAACTGAACATATAGACATGAGTACCGACTGGTCAGGTATCCATGTGCAGAGGTGATGGAACCGTTCAGGCCACAGCAGTTACTCAAATTTTAGTGGGGGGTGTATGTGAGGGGGGGGTAGGGAGAATATCCCCAGTGGGCAAATCTAACCTTCGAAAGTGACAGTAAATTCAGAGTGATTAAAGGTCCAATACAATCACCACCACCATCACCACTTATTTAGCATTACTATCGCTAAGCACAATTCTAAATGCTTCACACATATTTAACTCATCTAATCTTCTCAACACTCCTGTAAGGTAGGAACCACTAGTGTCCACATTTACAGACGAGGAAACTAGGTTTCCTAGATGTTAAGCAACTTGTCCCAAGGTCACAGGGCCCAGGCAAAGCTAGCATATTAACCTAGCTCCAGAGTGTGTGCTCTTAGCTCACATGAAACCACCTCTGTGCTGTGATCTGGTTAAATACAATTACTGAGTATCCACTATGGGCACACATTATGCCCCCAAGCAATTTAAAATATAGCCAGAACGATCAAAATGCAAACAATCAACTTCAACACAAAAGCATTATGAAAGAGGTGCTGTAATAGAGGTTCAAATATGTTAGCATATAAAGAAAGAATCATTAATTCTGCCTGGGGCAAGAATCAGGCCTGCTTCACAGAGACAGAGGCATCAGAGCAGAGGCTGGATGGAGAACCACAGACAAGCTGCTAGCTCCCTCCCTGCTGGGAGGCCAGTGAGATGGCTATGGGTCAAGTGAATACAGTAACTTCTTGGGGCACTCCAGCTCTATGTAGTGATGACTGTGGAGACTTGAAACAAGATAGAACAATTTAGTCAATGACTATGTGACTAATGCAAAGTGGGTGGAAATGGAAAACCTCGTACGAGTTGCCATGACTATTTTTTGTTGCTTGGATTCATTCACCACCCACTATCACCAGTTACACTAATTAAATCTTCAGAACCCTTCCAGGATGTCTATCATCCTCCTTGCTTCTGAAAGTCAAATCAGAGTTTATCGTCCCATAAGGGTAAGGCTCAGAGTGAACTTGCAATTTAGTACTGAATGGTACTGAGGACTATAAGGTCCCTGGTTGGCACAAGCAATTTTCACTTGGCTACTACCCAAAAGGTGGGCAGTTTGAACCTACCCAGTGGTGCTGGGAAACAAAGGCCTGGTGATCTATTTCGGAAACTACTATTGCCACTGAGAAGTCTATGGAGCACCATTCTACTCTGGAACACATGGCATTACCACGAGTCAGAACTGAATTGACAACAACTTTTTTTTTTGCTGTTGCTGTTAGTTGTTTTTTTTTTTTTTTTAAACTGAGTACTATGTGCCCAGTAGGAGCTCTGGTGGTGTAGTGCCTAAGACACTTGATTGCCAGAAGGCTAGCGGTTCAAACCCACCAGCTACTCCTCAGGAGGAAAACGGGACAATCTACTTCCAAAAAGATACCACCTTGGAAACCCAAGGAGAGGTTGCTATGAGTCAGATCGACTCCACAGCAGTGACTTTGATTTGTTATATGCCCAGTAGTAGATTATATGCTTTCATATCTATGACCACTGAATCCTTTCAACAGTCCTGAGGTAGGTATCGATACTATCTCCCTAATCTGTAGAAGGGGACAGAAGGGTCAAATAAAGTTGCACAAGGCCATAGGGTTAGAAAGTGGCACTGGGAAGACTGAGTACGCAGCAGAGGGAGAAAGTAAATAGAATTATCCTGATTTGTAGCTTGGCACCCTCTCCACAGCCCTGTTGTCCTTTTTCTTTGGAAAAAAGATACTATCAGCAGGGTCTGACTCACCTAGCCAGAAGACCCTATAAATATCAAAGTAGCAGCGTGTGGGGAGCGTAATTTTAATAAGATCTGTAGCAACTACTCCTCACTGCATGACCTAATCTCCCATCATACTACCTTGGCTCACCAAAGTAAGAAAAGAGGAAATTATGAGTCCTCTTTCCAGCTAACTTAGCACATAGCTTGTGCTCAAATTTCTTCAGTGAAAGCCACAGAGATGTCTGTCAAAATTGGTCCATTTATAGTGCTTTTCAAGTATACTAATATGGCAGTAACTTGAAAATTACTGCTTGAACAATTTCTCTCCGAAAGATCAGCACAAGGCCCGTCCCCATGAGGCGGAGGTTAAAGATGTCCCAAGTGTCCAAACTACCATGCCACTCCGTCATTTCAGACATTAACTCCTCCTACTCCTCCTCCTCCCAGTAATCTCCCCCATCTTAGGGTTCTGTATTTTGCTGTAACGCCTCACAGAACTTAGACACCCAAGGGATCATCTGACATAGTAGTGGTGGAGGCTGGCAGGCTGGTGAGTCCCAAGTTCGTGAGTGCGTCTGGAGGAGCCTCCCAATTCTCGGGGTTTGATGAACCTCGATCAGCAGATCAGGTGGCAGCTGCTGTCCCAAATTCAGGGGTGAGATGAGGATGAGTCAAAACACAGAACCAGAGCAAGAGGAGGGCGAACCTTCCCAGGAGATTTGTAGGTATACCCGTCAAGGAAGCTAAGGGTGGTGATTTGAATTATACCCTCCAGCAAGGCAGGACTCAAGATACATTCCACCTGTGTTGCCCCAACAGCAATAACCTAAGTGGGTGGTTTTAACAATCAGCAGCTCAAGGCAAATCCCACCACAGAGCCGATTGCCAGTCATTATAGGGAACGACTACTACCAGCTGCCCAGCCAAGTTGATACCCGACCTTAGCTACCACATCACCCCAAACAGGCATGGATAACAGGATTTATAATACATCACAGAATGGAGGACAATGGCTAGAAGGGCCACATCAAGCAATTCACCACAATTACCTATTAGTGCTTTTTTTTTTGGTGGAAATTTAATTCAAGAGAGTCTTATAAAACAACAAAAACTGTAAGTCTTACAATCTAAAGAACATACAATTTATCTCACAGATTAACCATATTATTTAAATAGTAAACAAGAACTGCTACCATGTTCTTAATGAAATCATTAAAAAGGATAAAAAGAAACATCACCTTTCTAGATCTACTTATTTAGACACATACACAAAAGTATACCGATGGACTGCATCAGTACCCAACATTACTGAGAGTTTGGTTAGATTACACTTAGCTTTGTTTTATTCTAGACTGAAAAACCAAAACCAAGCTCACTGCCGTTGATTTGGTCCCAACTCATATCAACCCCTCCTTGGGTTTCTGAGGTGGTATCTCTAAGGAAGTATATCGCCCAATCTTCCTTCCGAGGAGTGGCTGGTGGGTTTGAACCACCAGCTTTCTGGTTAATAGTCAAGTGCCTCAGGCACTATGCCACCAGAGCTCCCTATTCTAGACTAGCAAAGGCCAAAAGCAAAGCTCTCTCAAAGAGAAATATGGAAACAAAAGAATTCTTTACAGCTAGTTTGTACTTATAAACGCCTTTAAACAAACTTAATCAGTCTTTATTATGTAATCTAACAATGAAAATGAGTCTAATGATGTAAAACAACAACAATCAAAGAATAAGTATTCTTTGTGTTCTGGAGTATTGTCCATTCAGTGGTTCCAGATCTTGCTGTTTATCTATCATTTGGGCAACCTTTAAAAATATACATTCTGTGGTGGTGCCTAAGAACTTGTATTTTTAGAGGTGGGAGGGAAAGGGAGGTCTATTCGCTGACTAGAGGGTAGATGTTAACTACAGGGTAGATATGCGTTAATGTGGGTGAAAGGAAAGGCAATATGTAATAAAGGGGATGTCAGCACAAAATGATCAAGGTAAAGTAAGACACTGGGAGGAGCACAAGAGTTAAAGGCAATAGAGATAAATACTATTCCATACACAATGCTGTAATAACAGTAATAACAATAATCTGCAAATGGATACATAAATAGACACACAAGCTGAACGGATGTGGGAAGGCGAATGGGACTACACCCACCAATATATATATATACAGGTTTAACATGCTATTTCTACATATGTATCTGTATGTGCTGCAAGTCTATCCATGAACAGAGTACAGCATACAGGGAGCAAAGTTATGAAAACTTCTTAGCCATTCCAAACACCTCGAGGGAATGAGTCGCTGGGCCTAGGGACTCAGGACTACAGTCATGGGGGACATCAAGGTCAACTGGCATAATATAGTCCATGAAGACAACGTTCTATATCCTATTCTGGTGAGTAGTGACTGGTATCCTAAAAGCTTGTGAGCAGCCAACCAAGATACAACTAACGGTCTCTCCCATTTGGAGCAAAGAAGATTAAAGAAAATCTAAGATGTAAGGAAACCATCAGTCCAAAGGACTAATGGACCACGTGAACCCCAGTCTCCATGACCCTGGGACCAGAAGCACTAGATGGTGCCTGGCTACCACCGCTGACCACTCTGAGAAGTATCACAATAGCAGGTCATGGATAGTGGGAGAAAAATGTGGACAAAAACTCAAAATCATTTGGGAAAAAAAAAAGACCAGGCTTTTACTGCTCTGATAAAGACTGGAGGAATTCCCAAGACTATGACCCTTTGACACCCTTCAAACCTGGAACTGAACTCACCCCTGTGGCTCAATTTTCAGCCAAACAAGAGCCAGGTCTCTAAGGTGAACAATAGCTCCAGGGAGGTACAACACTCCTTAGAACAAGCAACCATCTGAGATCAAAAGGGCAGCATTTACCCAGGGATAAAGCTCAGGCGGCAGAAAGGGATAGGAAAGAAGGGGAATGGAAACAGTAAACACATGGAGGAAGTGGGAAGCATGGTGTTGTACTGTGGGGATTGCAATCAATGTAACAAAACAAAATGCGTTATCAATTGTTGAATGGAAAACCAATCTGCTTTGTGAATTTTCACCCAAATCATAATAAAAAGTTAAATAATAATTTAAAAAAAAAGAACCTGTATTTCAACAATATCTCTGGGTGGTTCTAACACAACTAATCTAGGGTCAATATTGAGGAATCACTAACAGTCTGGACCCTGTGCCTAGCCCAAACAGGTGCTCAGTGTTTGTTGAAGTAATAGGAGAAAGAAAGAAAAAAAAAGCTAAGGGCTAATAGAGAGTGTTTAGCTGAATAAAGTCTTATCATTTTTATCACAAATTGAACTGAACGATATTGTATATTATAGAATCTCTATAACATCTGGATATTCTTCACTCTAGTTACAGTTCAACATGGACAACAAAAAACCAACTCACACATAATTATACAAAGAACATAGTTTAAAAAGCAGTTAACTGTATTTACATTTAAAAACCAGAGAAAAATCACATAAATAAAACATATCATTTTTTTTCCCTACTTCTTGTCAATGGAAGATCCTTTCATTGATTTATTTTAAACAGTTTTTAATAGTCTCTGAGCCACAATACAATTTTATGTAATCGAGATTAGAGAGACTAAGTTATTTGAAAGTTTGGCTAGAGTCTGTATGTATCTCATGCCACTTGATTGTATTTTTTTTCCTAAATTTTATTTTGTTGCTGTAATTGAGAGAATATACACCGATTCAACAATTTCTCCATGTACGATTCAATGACAGTGATTACGTCCTTTGAGCTGTGCAGCCATCCTCACCCTCCTTTCCTGAGTTGTTCCTGCCCTGTAACATAAACTCACTGCCCTCCAAGGTTCCTATCTAATCTTTTGAGTTGCTGTTGGCACTTTGATCCCATATAGATAATTCCTTAAAAAGCATAATACTCAAGACAGACCTATTTTACTCATTAAGCTAAATTATTGCTTGGTCTTAAGAAGACTTCAGGATACATTTTTTTATTTTAAGTTTTAAAGATTATCTCAGGGCAATAGTGTCAGGGGTTTATCCAAACAGGAACTCTGGTGGCCATGAGAATTGGAAATTCTATTTTGCATTTCTCCCTTTTTGATCAGGATTCTTCTACAGAATCATTGATGACAATGTTCAGTAAAGGTAGCAGGGCACCATCCAGTTCCGGTATCATGGCAGAGGAGGCAGTTGTTCATGGAGGCCATTAGCCACACATCCCATATGCTCCTCCTATTGCTGACTCTCCCTCCTCTGCTGCTCCACATGAACAGAGACTTTGCTGTGCACTGGATGGCTGCTTACAAGCTTTTAAGACCCCAGATGCTATGCAACAAACTGGCAAGTGTTAGCAGACCAATCAACTGGGATGTCCCATGAAACTATGACCCTAAACCTCCAAACCAAGGAACGAAAGCCCATGGTTGTACGTAAGCTGCCTTGGTAGTACTCTATTTTGTTGTTGTAAACATATCTCTCACATAAGTTTTGCCAATGCAACTTTTTATAGGTGCACAACTTACTGACAACAATTAAAATAATCGGCTGTGCAACTTGACCCTAAATCAATGCAAATTTTCCATCACTGTTAAGCCCTCTTTTCCCCCTCCCTCCCATCCCTCGTAACTATCGATAAACTTTGGTCACTATAGATTTGTCTTTTCTTATCTTTTTACATAAGTGAGGTCATGTAATATTTGTCCTTTTGTGACTGGCTTATGTCATTCAGCATAATGTCTTTAAGCTCCATCCATATTGTGGCATGTATCAAGATTTCATTTCCCTCCTGGCTGAGCAGTATTCCATTGTATGCATGTCACACATTTTGTTTGTCCATTCATCTGCTGATGGACATTTAGAGCTGTTTCTACCCGTTGGCTATTCTGAATAATGCTTCAGTGAACATTGTCGTAAAAGTCTCTGTTTAAGTCTCTACTTTCAAGTGTTCTGGGTATGTACCTAGGGATGGAATTGCTAGGTCATAGGGTAGTTCTATTTTGAGTTTTTGAGGAACCACCAAGCTGTTTTACACACAGCCTGCTATTTTGCATTCCTACCAGCAATGGACAAGGGATCCACTTCCCTACATCGTTGCCTACGTTTGTTAGTTTCAGGTTTTTTAATCTTAGCTATTTTGAACAACAACAAAAAAATTCACTGGCATCAAGTCAATTCCGAGTCATAACTAACTATCCCTCCCCCTTTGGGTTTTCAATGCTGTAAATCTTTATGGAAGTAGACTGCCCGTCTTTCTTCCATGGAGTAGCTAGTGGGCTCAAACCACCACCTTTTGGTTAGCAGTCAAATACCTTAACCACTACACCACCAGAACTCCCTTTAGTCATCTTCATGGGAATGAAGTGTCATTGCCTTGTGGTTTTGATTTCCATCTCTCTGATGGCTAACATTTGATTGCATTTTGTTAAGGATTTCCCTCTTCACCAAAAGGATTAGTTTTCTTCTCACTTCTTTGAATATTCTTCTTAGATTGTTAGTGTGAACTAGGTTACCCTCTCTCTCTTTTTAACATATAAAAGATGAACAAACAAATCATTTGACTTATTTTATTTTTTTAAATAGAACACTAAATTTAGTGTTAGAATTCTCTGTTTGGTAAGTTTCCAGTTACAAGGTCTTGGCTTCCCTTGAGCACAGTTTGAAACAAAATAATGCAGTTTGTTCCTGCGGCTGGAACACGCAGAGTGGAGTGTGCAGGCAAAGAGGCCCTGGCTGTGGTCCAATATTTCAAACCCATCTTAAACTGCCATTCTCATTTCTGCTTCAAGGGCCATGGGTAAGCAAATAGGATTAGTTATTTCTAGTCCAGAAGAGCTAAGAAAGCTTTAGGCATATCTTTCAGGTACCCCCCATTTCACAGGCTTGCAATGTCACACCCGGGCAGAATTCATTAGGGAAGAAGTCAAAATGAAGCAAAATCTGGAAAGTTTCCTAGTCCACAAACTGGCCTTTCTTAGGTCATGAGAACAGATGGTGCTGAGACAGTGGACACTGTTAGTGGGGCTGGGTGGGCAAGACAGGGACAATGTTGGTAAGGTATTCATCCGTGGCATACTGAGTATCTACTAAGGGCCAGATCCAAACGATTCTGGTGAGAGGACAAAATATCACCCACTGTTCTTCAGGACACCTGTGCCCAGGTCTTATCAAGTCCCACATTTTCTGAGACTAGTTATTGTTTACCTAGTTAGACAGAGACTGACAGGGAGACATTCTAGCTTTTCCAGTCCCCCTTCCCCAGATGAGGTACCAACAGAAGAGTGATTCTTTCCATAGTTACAGGTAGCATAAATAATTAGATATAACCAAACCAAACGCACTGCCATCGAGTCGGATCCAACTCATGGTGACCCCTCCTTGGGTTTCAGAGGCGACATCACTATGGAAGTAGATCGTTGCCTACATTTGTTAGTTTCAGGTTTTTTAATCTTAGCTATTTTGAACAACAACAACAAAAAACTCACTGGCATCAAGTCAAATGGGAAGCAGATTGCCCAATCTTCCCTCTGAGGAGTGGTTGGTGGATTTGAACCGCCAGCCTTCTGGTTAGCAGTCAAATAAGATAATGATCTTACCATTAAACCATGCTTCCTTCCTAAGAATTCATTTGAAAAAATCATCTACTGAATAAAACAAATATGTATTTCCTTGGAAAATAAACATGCCTTTGTCACCACTCCTTGAGTGGTACAAGTAGTTAATGTGTATGGCTGCTGACTGAAAGCTTGCAGGTTCTAGTCCACCCAGAGACACCTCAAAACAAAGGCCTGGTGACCTACTTCCAAAAGTCAGCCGTTAAAACCTCTATGGCACATAGCTCTACTCTGACACGCCCTATTAGGGCTGCCATGAGTCAGAGTTAACTCAATTGCAACTGCTTCCCCTACCACCACCACCACTGCACTGGGCAGTAATATGTTCAAAACATCTTGCAGTACTCCTAAACTGCAGAAAGGGAGATTAGGGCCAAGATAAATAGGGAGTAGAAGAAATGTCAGTACACAAAGCCAGTGAGCTACAGTGAGTTAGGGGAAGACTTGTCCCAGGGCCTCACCAAGGCTGTGCTCCTGGCAGTGTGCTCAGATGCAGGTGTAGCTGGGGGACAGCCGAGTCTAACAAGTGCAGAGTGCAGACTGAATATGAGCAGTATTCAGGGAAATGGCGGCTTTTGCTAACAGAATAGTATGCCAGTCAGAAAGTCCTATCTCATCCTTCTGCTTTCTGGTGCTTAGAGGGATGCCAGGCACATAGAAAGTGCTCACTAAATGCTATGTGGGCATTTAAAGGCAAAGGCCAGGCTGAGGTTCATTGTCATTTGAGATCCATGGTCAACAGAATCATGCCAAGAATATTTCTCTGGCTACAAGTGTCAGAGGGAACTCATGACAAATGGAGAGTTTCCAAGGAGGTAGAGCAAGCTATTAAGAAGGATGTTCATTTGGAGCCAAGAGACCCACTGCCACTGAGTTGGTTCTGACTCTTAATGACAACCATAGGGTTTCCAAGGCTGTAAATCTTTATGGAAGCAGACAGCCTCATCTTTCTCTGGCAGAGCAGTTGGTGGTTTTGAACCACTGACCTGTTGGTTAGCAGCCCAATGCCCTAACCACAATGCCAGAGAGCCAAAAGCAGCAGGTTTTAACCTCATCTATGCTGTTCATCTTAGACAAAACACTTCAACTTTCTGATCTGCAAAAGGAGAATAAAACCAACTAGATCTTAGGGTTGCTGCAAGAACTAATTTAAAAATTAAATATATATATGAATGACCATTGCAGTGCCTGGCACATAGTAGGTGGCCCAAAAGATTAACTTTAAAAGCATTAACAAAAGGTGTAGGGAAGAACTGAGGGCTTCTCAGGCTTAAAACTTCCCTATGAAGTATTAAGCCTAATCCAGATAAAGGCATTCTACACAATTATTTCATGGATGCTGTCAAAACTATTTGGTAGTCTTGACTCCATTTACAAGCTACTCAAGAAACATTTCCTAATTTGGTTCAGTGTATCTTTTAGGCTTTTTATAAGAATTTTTAAATTCCTTCAGTGGGATGGATATTCCTAACAATGTGCTTCTGGCTCTTGTGACTGTTCCCACAGAAAAGGACCTGAAAATAGTTTGAACAGTGGCACCCAATAAACATAACCTGGTCCCCAAGGCAACTACTTTGAAGGGGTTAAGATTCATTAATTAGTATGTATAACTCCTGGAAGTTTGTCCCTTTCCTGAAGCCAGAGGCTCCCTCCCCCTAACCTGTTTGGACGTCCATCCATCTCTCCCATGGACCAAGATGTGACCCTGGTAAGTTACTCCATCACTGCATAGATAGAGTCTTCTGTAAAATGGGAATAATGCCGATCTCCTAGGAGATACACGCTATTCTCTCTACAAAGGTTTTATTTTAGACTTCACTTGCTGACCATAGGAGATATTGCATTAAGTTAATCTCCAACATGAACATATGGAAGAAAAATGGGGTCTCTGTGCTACAGAAATCACACTGAAGTATTCACATTAGAGAACAAGATTTAGTTAAGCCTTCCCTATTTATCATTTATAAAGAAAAACAATCAATACACATTAACTGAGCAAAGAGAACAAAAACGTACATTTTTCTTATACAGATATCACAATGTTATTGACTGAAAAACCCTGAAATGTGTATTACCTAACTCTGAACTACATATTGCTATGTTTGTCTTTATTGATGCGGTCATATTTATAGAAGATAGCACTCTGGAGTGTTACACAGCTTTTATCTTTCAGGTGCTGATGGCTCTGAGGAACATCAAGCCTATATCTCATCAAACAAAATTGAGAAGAATGTGGTTTGTCAAGGTATGACAGGTCACACCTGGATTTGTCAAGAGAGGGTCACCAGAGAACCTCAGGCTACTATTGCCTCTGCATCTACCCACACCCCCCAATCTGAAAGATAATAATGAGCCACTACTGAGAAACTAAAAGGCAACAACTGCAAAAGTTTTTAGTTCTGAAATTGGAGAAATCCTAAGGCTTGACTAAAACTGACACCTGCTCAGCTAGCTTTTCTCCCAAAGAAATTGCACATAATTAACTGATGAGGATGCCAATCCCATGTGAAATAGAAGAGAGCCCCCAAAGAGATGTCTACCATCAAGCACTAAAACTCAGGATCCAGACAAGAATCAACTATTTGTTTTTTTAAAAAACTGTTTTCTTAGAAGTCCAAGTGATACATGTTTGTAGCTTACAAACTAACAAACAGTACTTAAAGTCTTATATTGAAAAGCAGCAATCCACACCCTAGTTCTCCTGTCCCTCGATTCAAGGGAATCACATTCACCAGAATTTACCTCCTTATTTCTAAATAACTATTTCTTGATCTTCACATTCCAAACACTAAAATTTGAACTCAAGTTTGCACAAGTTATTAATTTATTATCAGACAGCTAGGCCTTGGTTCTAAGAGCTTTGTAAGTGTATTAACTCTTCATTTTAATTTTACATGACAGGTCACTGGTGAAACTGCACAAAGTCTGTTTCAGTGGAGAGGTGGGGGGCTAAACCCTAACAGCAGAATACTGAGGAGAGGGTGAGAAGAGAGGAATCAGACAGTAAATAGAAATAACTGTTTTGGAAAATTTTCTGGTAAAAGGAAGAAGAGAAATGGGAATGATAGAGGGATGTAAGTCAAGGAAATTTTATTTATTTATTAAATGTAGGGGTATAATATCATATTGGTAGTGCTCCTAGCAATGTGCCAGAAGAGAAGAAAAATAATAAGTAGAGGAGAACAGCACTGTGCTGGGGCAATTTGCACCGAAGTGTCACCTTCTCAGTAAGGCATTCCTTGGCCATCCTATCTAAAACTGCACTCCCAGCTGCCTCACTACTTCTCATCTACCCTGCTTCCCTGTTTCATTTTATTCCTTAATACCATACTATAAATTTAACTTATTGTTTCTCCTACTAGAATGCAAGATCCATGAGGAAGGGATTTTTGTCTATTTTGTTCTCAGTGTTCCCAGTGTCCACAATGGTAACACAATAAATACTTATTGGAACTCTGGTAACATAATGCCTAAGGCACTTGACTGCTAACCAGAAGGCAGGTGGGTCAAACCCACCAGCCACTCCTTGGAAGGAAGGATGGGCAACCTACTTCTGTAGTGATACTGCCTCGGAAACCCAAGGAGGGGTCGCTATGAGTTGGGTCCGACTCGACGGCACATAACAACAATAACAACAGATGAACAAAATAATTGAATGATGTCAGGCAGAAAAGCAAAGTGATTAGCTCTGGACAGGATAGACAGTTCATCCACAAGAGAAAATTAGAGTCTATGAGCCAGTGGAAGATCGATAGATATGGTAGGGTATTGTGATGTCCTCTTCTGAGGGCTTCCATTGAACGAATATAGACTTCTAGGTTAGAAATCATTTACCCTTAGAAGTTTAAGACACCGCTTCATTGTCTTTTGGTTTTTAGAACTACTGTTGCAAAGTCTGATGCAATTTTGATTCTTAGCCTTTGTATGAGAACTACTATATCTCTCTTCCTGATGTTCTAAAATTACATGATAAAAGGGCTTGGTATCTTCTTTAACTTTCTAAAAATTGTGAACATATACACATATAAAAGTATCTATATCATATAAGTAACCTTTTAAAGAAAAAAAAAATTTAAGACTCCAAAACCCACCTCCTAACTTAGAGGTAGGCAAACTAAAGCTTTGTTGGGACACAGTCACACCCATCAGTTTACCTACTGTAAACTTAAAGGTCAGAGTTGGATAGCTGCAACAGAGACAACGGCCTACAAACCCCTACTTAGTATCTGGCCCTTTACAGAAAAAGTGCTTATCTGACTGAGTTTAAGAGAAAACAGTGCAAATACAATACTTTTGAAGTCTGCTGTCTACCTCTTCCCGATTACACTCTTTTCCCTCCCTATAAGGAAATCATTACCTACATTTTGTGTTAGTAATTTTTTTTTTCTTTGAAGTCTGTACTATCCCTAAACAATATACTGCTTAGTTTTTCTAACTTGAAATTTGTAAGAATGAAATACAGTATATTCTTATGTAACTTGCTTCTTTCATTCAGCATTTTATATTAAAGACTCAATCATATTGACACCTGGAACTCATTTTCACTGACACTATTTCACAATATTCCACTGTCTGACTATACCACAATATATCAGTTCTCTTCACTGGTCGTTTGGGCTTTTTCAAGCTTGCTAAGGACATTCTTGTACACGTATCCCACTACAGGGTCGCTGTGAGTCAGCATCAACTCATTGGCAATGGGTTATACATGGCTAAGAGGTGTGTGTAGGTATGTGTACAACCCCAGAGTAGACTGCTGAGTGGCGAGCATACACAGGCAGATTTCCAAAGTGTCCTACCACATACTCTTCACAGCAATACATAAAATCCTTCAATACATCCTTACCAACACTTGGTCTTGACATTTAATTTTTACAAATCTGATGTTTTAATCTGCTTTTCTTTGACTCAATGTAGTTGAGCATCTTTTAAATACATTTATTGGCCACTTGTGCTGGTGTATTTTCTAAAAATTGAATGATCTTATTGAACTTTTTAATACCTTCTTGAGTCACTTTTTGTAAATTAAATTTTTCTGTCAATTTCACCATAATTTTCAAATATTGATAAAAAAGTTGGCAATAGTATTTTCTTACTATTTTCAAATCTCTGCTGCATCTAGTTTTTGTATTTATATATTCAATCCTTTCTTTTTTAGTTTAGGAAAGGAGCAGAAGTGATTTTGTGTGTTTAATCCACTACATTTTATTGGAACAAAATCACACAGAAAGTATGTTCTTCCTTATCTGTAAAATGGAGGTAAACAACAGAGTCTACCACAAACTGTTATAGTGAGGATTAAATGAATTAACAGATGCAAAGTGCTTAAGACAGTGCTTGGCACATAGTAAGGGCTTTAAAATAATATGATTCTATTACAGAGAATTTGATCACACTGAGATAATATTCATTTTTGTTTGACTACAGTTTAATAATCCAAAGCAACAGTAACTGGTTATGGACTAGACTCTTTCCAATGTACTCTCATTCCATTCAGCCCCATAGAGAGGCAATGATAAATTTGGTTAACAATACTCTCAATTCTGAAACTCAGTCCAGGTGTTCAGGCCCTGAGATTATGAAATACACTCATGGATTAAAATAAAATGCAAAACAAAGCAATAAGTCTATGCAGCGTAGTAAATTGCTTTGTGTGGCTTTTCTACCCATGTTGTTGTTGTTACCTGCCGTCGAGTCAACCCGACTCATAGCGACCCCTCCTTGGGTTTCCGAGGCAGTATCACTATGGAAGTAGGATTGCCCAACCTTCCTTCTGAGGAGTGGCTGGTGGGTTTGAACCGCCAGCCGTCTGGTTAGCAGGCGAGTGTCTTATCCACTATGCTACCAGAGCTTTGTAAACTCTAAGGTGGGATTTGCTATGAGCAACTGAGGAACTCCTGATTGCTGAAGGTGTCCACCTGGAGTATTTCTGTTGGGAGTGGCACAAAACAATGTTCTGGGAGATGCCCACTCTCTCTCAGGTGCTTAGAGTTCTGATGCTGTGACTGGCTAGTTTGACCACCCTGCTGGGCTCAAAAGGAGGCCTCCTAGAGGCAGAACTCTCTCTGACTGCTGGCTGAGGAAGGAAGCACTCATGCGAGAGATGTGCTGCTTACAAGAGACATGCGCTGCTGCGAAAGAGACTCAAGAGACACACATTACTGAGTGAGACACCGAGGGACCAGCACTGCTGGGAAAGACTGTGAGAGACTTGGCTGAGAGACGGTGGGCTGGGAGAGAGACTGAGCGTTTTTTTTTTTTCCTGAACTTGAATTGTAACCTAGTGCTTCCCTAATAAACCTAGTAATCTGTGAGTTGTGTGTGGCCACTGCAGCGAATTATCGAACCCAGGAGAGAGGTGGTGGGTGCTTTGGGAGGAACGGTTGGAGAAAGGGCTGGAGGGAGGCAGCATGTCTGGCCTTGTAGGAATAGGCCTTGGGTTGCTGCTGGTAATCCTGTCTTCCTCTTGTAGGATTAGAGGAGGTCAGAACATGTGGCCTCCTTGCCATTTTTGCAGTCTATTATAAGTTGTTCCTTCAGTGAGGACAAGGGTCAATGCTTGTTCACCTTACTATGTGCTATGTAGGTGAACAAAGAATTGTGAGTTCTTAACAAGAAGCAAACAATAACCAGTGAAATAATAATGAAGCTATGATTAAAAAAAAAACAAAACATAAAGAAAACTCTAATAGTCTCCTATTTTTATTATTAGATACCTTTTCTTTATAGGTAAAACATACTGCTGATTTTATCCACAGGGCCTTCATTAGGGAAGCTCCCACTATATGAAGGTCTTTCTACATCTCTCAGTGTTGGGCATACAAAGAGTCATCATTTACTAAATCTTTGTTCTTTTTCTTGACAGCCATTTAGAGAATGCTAGGCATTCCAATCCCAGTCAATTTCTGAATGTAAATTTTACTCCTAATGGAAAAAAAAGTAAACAGATATTGAACATTTTAATGATATGTGTACTGAATGATTGAGGGAGAAGTACACTGGTTGGGCAATCTACTTCCATAGTGATACTCCCTCAGAAACCCAAGGGGGGTGGTCGCTAGGAGTCAGGTCCGACTCAACGGCATGTAACAACAACAAATACTGACGTCAGAGGAGCTCTGGTGATGTAGTGCCTAAGGCATTTGACTGCTAACCAGAAAGCTGGTGATTCAAACCCATCAGCCACTTCATGGAAATAAGACTGGGCAATCTACTTCCACAAAGATTTACCGCCTCGGAAACCCAAACAGGGTCACTATGAGTCGGAATTGACTAGATGGCAGTGGATTTGGTTTTTTTCGGTTTTATACTGTCAAGAAGTCCTGATGGAATAGTGGTTACATGCTCAGCTGCTAACCAGAAGGTCAGTGGCTTGAACCCACCAGCTGCTTGGTAGGAAAGAGATGCTTCTATAAATATTTATAGCCTTGGAAACCTCTGGGGCAGTTCTACTCTGTCCTATAGGGTGGCTATGAATCAGAATCAACTCAAAGGCAACATGTTACTATTTTGTTTTATATTAATGTCTGTGATTTACTTTGCAATGCACTGTAAAGTAAGATGAATGATGGGCGGTGCAAGTACAGCTGGGACAAATATGTGCTAAAGCAAGCACAACAAAATGTCAATGGTAGAATCTAGATGGAAGTGTATGGATGTTCACTGTAAGTTACTTTCAATTCTTCTTGATGTTTGAGAATTTTTATAATACAATATTGGGGAAATCCAGTCATACCTCATTTTATTGCACTTTGCAGATATTGCGGGGGTTTTTTCTTTCTTTTTTTTTTTTTTTACAAACTAAAGATTTGTGGCAATCCTAGATTGAGCAAGTCTATATTGGTGCCATTTTTCCAATATATGTGCTCACTTCACATCTCTGTGTCACATTTTGGTAATTCTCACAATATTTCAAACTTTTTCATCATGCTACTGCATACTTAATAGACTATTGTATAGTGTAAGCATAACTTTTATATGTACTGGGAAACCAAAAAATTCAGTGACTCGCTTTACTGGAGAGTTGCTTTATCGTGGTGGTCTGGAACCAAACCCACAATAGCTCCAAGGTATGCCTGTATAGATTCCTTTATAAAGCAAGAAAAGATAAATAAAAAGAATATGAAAAACATTTATATTATGTGTACCACGAAAGCTATTAAAATAAAGAACTCATTCCAATTTATAGGGAAAACATTAAGACCTCAATAAGGTAAATGGGAAAAGATTAACAAAACACAAGAATGAAATAAGCCTATGCAAATGTATTCACTAAACTGAAAAATCCTCTGCTGTGACTGAGTGGAACTGCTCCATTGGGTTTTAAAGGCTATAACTCTTTATGGAAGCAGACTGTCACATCTTTGTCCTGCAGAGTGGTTGGTGGGTTCAAACCACTTGCCTTTTAGTTCACAGCTGAAAGTCTTAACCACTGCACCACTAGGGCTCCTAAATATTCACAAACCAAAAACAACCAAAGCCACTGCCACTGAGTCAATTCCTACTCATAGTGACTATGGTAGTTCGGTTTGTATGTCAACTTGGCTAGGTCTGGTTGAGTGGCTGGGCAGCTGGCTGTAGTATTCCCCATGAGGAGACTGGTAATCAGCTCCATAGTGGAATCTACTGGGAGTAGCTGAGTAGCTGCCTTTGGGTATGTGGTCTGCTTCCTGTATATAAGGAGAAGCTTTGGGAATGGTCTCTAACATATGGCATGCTTGGACCCTGCATGTAGCTGTGTCATTGCTCAGCAGCCTGCCATGCTCTGTCGACCTTGGGACTTACAGTGGACTTAAATTAATGGCCTGCCATGCGGATTGGTAACATCAGGACTGTGCCTTCTTACTTGTCAACCTTGGGGCTTCTCAGCCTCAGCAGCCAGCAGCTGAGTAAAGAAACGCCTCTAGCTCCAATGGGCTGGGAGCAGGAAGCAGAGCTGGACCCCAAGGTTGAGGGGCTTTCACCCAGCCCCAAGAGCCTGGCACTTTGAACGTGGACTTAAAGCCTCCAAATTGTAAGAATAAACCCCTGTTTGTTAAGACCATCCCATTTGTGGTGTATTTCTTGTCAGAGTGGCACTAGGTAACCAGAACAGTGACCTTACAGGACAGAACAGAACTGCCCCACTGGGTTTCCAAGGCTGTAAATCTTTATGGAAGAAGACTGCCTCATCTTTCTCCTATGGAGCAAGTTTAAACCATCAACCTTTTAATCAGCAGTCAAATGCTTTAACCAGTACACCACCAGAGCTTTTTTAAAAATATTCAGTTACCTCTAATCAAAGAAATTCAAACGTAAGCAAACCTGAAATACCACTTTGTACCTATTTTATTAGTCAAAACTTAAAACACGTGTGCATAAGCGCACACACTATTCTGGCAAAGGTACACTGAAAATGATACAGTCACACACAGCTGGCAGCATTCACTGTCAACAAGCACAGCCTGTTTGGGAAACAATCTGGCAGAACATAAGTCACAGGGCTCATCAAGCCCTTGGACCTAATGGTTCCTTTCCTTGGAATATGAACTACATCAGTCAAAAGAAGCTAAAAGATGTTCACTGCAGTATTTACTGTTGAAAGAATAAACCAGGAACAACACAAATGGTCATCAGGAGAAAAGAGATTTAGTAAATGATGATTGTTATAGACTGAATTGCATCTCCACAAAACATGTGTTGAAGTCCTAACCCCTGTACCTATAAATGTGACCCTGTTTGGAAATAGGTTTTTCTTTTGTTATATTAATGAGGTCATGCCAGTGCAGGGAGGGTCCTAAACCTAATAATTTATGAGTTATAAAAAGAACAGCCATAGAGACACACAGGGGAAAGATAGATGCCAAGGGACTCCTGGGGCTATTAACAAGGAAGGACGCTTCTCTAGAGCCAATGCCTTGATCTAGCCTCCAAACTGGGAGACAATAAATTCCACTTCTGGTACTTTGTGCTATAATAGCACTAAATAACATTAGTATAATGGAACAGGATATAAACATTTTAAAGTGACAATAATGGAAGTTTACGTGGAAATATGTAAAATGTTTTAATATACGATAAATTGAATGATTTAAAAATGATTGTTAGACTGTAAGAATAAAATGTGAATTGGTATTGCAAAGGAACATGAATAATTAGTGAAGATGCCATGTTATATATGAGGGAAAGCAGCCCTGGAAGCCCAGTGGTTGAAGCCCTCAACTGCTAACTGAAAGGTTGGTGGTTTGAACCCACCAGCCACTCTGCAGGAAAAAGACAAGGCAGTCTTCTTCCATAAAGATCACAGCCTTGGAAACCTTATGGGGCAGTTCTACTCTGTCCTATAGGGTTGCTACGATTGGAATTGACTTGACAGCAACAGATTTGGTTTTAGTATATATGAAGGAACTGTGGCTGTTTTTTCTAAAAATCTCTTCAATTTGCCCATACATCTTTCAATTAAAACAAAACCAACGAAAAGCCCAGCTCAAAGACTGTCTACTCACAGTGCTGAGTTTGCTGCAAGTGATGAGTATCCGGCGTTCGTAGAGCATGCTGGCGTACAGATGTAACATGTTGTTTACATCCACAGCCACAAAATATTCTGTCAGATTTCTCTAGGAGGAAGAAGAAGGGAAGGCTTATTGTTTTTGTTCTTATTACAAACAAGTATCTAATAAAAGCACAAGAAACAGAAAATAATCAGAAAGAATACTTTCTTCTTTCCCTATCCTATTCTTTCTACATGAGATACCAAGAATCACTCATGTGTAAAACCATGAAACGTAAAGTTGGAAGACACCTTTCAGATGAAGCAGTCTGGGCAATTATATCTTTGGGTGCTGATTACAGTTCATAGCAAGAGGTCATTTAGAGCACAGCATCCACTCCTCTATCAGTTCTATAAGGTAAGCAGGACAGGAATTCTGCAGTCTTACAAATGAGGAAATGAACGCTCTGAGGGATTTGCCAAGATCAAACATTCTCATAAAGGATGAAGCCAGGACTGTGGCTCAGATTTTCTGACTCCAGATCCCAGAACCTTCCCAATGCACTGTGCTGTACATCTAAGCAAAAGAAAGGACCCAAGCACCAAAATGTTTCTGGCACTGAGCCTACTTCTGTCCAACAGTCCCCACCATGAAAGCCACCTATGTGCCTCTCTTGCCAATTTACATGCTCTAAACCAGCTTAGCCAGAATTAAAGCAGTTTCAAAGATTTATAATTTCCAGGTATTTCATTCAAATGGCAAAAAAAAAAAAAAAAGAAGAAGAAGAAGAAAAAGACAAGTAGCAGCAAGTTGTGACAAAGCAGTGTTTTAACTAGCTTTTCTCTCTAGCCTGGGCTTCAGTCTTTCAATTAGTACTACAGATTGGTACTCTTCAGATTCAGAAAAAAGAAAAAAAAGTAATGTGTTTCATTTCTGCATCTCTTTCTATACCCACCTGACTTTAATAGTACACATGAATATGCTAATTTCTTCAATGTTATAGGTTTTCAATGTCACACAATACAATTCTCTGAAAATGAAGGAGGTTGGGGAGGGAAGGAATGCTATTACCAGGGGTTGCAGTTTATAATGATTAAAGATCCATAACGCACAAATTCAAGTAAACCAGGTGGGTTTTATATGCAAAATAGCACAAAGTGCTTTTCAATAACATGGGTTGGGAATAAGAATAGGGATTTAGCTTATGATTCATTATTGTTTTACTGTAGGTACCAGGTTAACCATCAACCTTCATAAATAAAGAACGAGTGAACTAATACTTCCATATACTGATTGCCCAACAAGTGCCAGTCACTGTATGTGTAATCTTGTGTAATTTTCACAAAAATCCAAAGAAATTAGTTTTTGTAGAGGTTCAGTAATTAGTGAGGGCAGAATTTGGCCTCAGATCTGACCATATTATAGCTCATAGACTTTTCCTACACTCCACTGTCCCTCTTAAATATTTTTAAACATCTACAATGTACAAAGCTTTACATATATTATTTCACTCAATCTTGAAACCACAACTTAAACTAGGAATTCTCAATGGCAGGGTTTTTTTTTGTTGTTGTTGTTTTATTTTTGTGAGGCCAGTTTATATACAAGATGAGAAAACAGAGGCACTGAGGAATAAAGTAATTTGGCCAAGACCACATAGTAAGTGATTAAATCATGACTCAGACCTGGATAGATCTGTCTCTAAACCTTTTCTTTATACCACTCAAAAATGTCAGGTAAAAATTGTATTTGGAAAAAGAAAGTATAGCGTAGGAAGAAAGCAGGATCAAAGTATGCCTAAATTGTTTAGAGAGAAAAAAATTCCAATAAAAATCATGGCTCAACTTTCAGTCAAATGACAGGCCTGTAAGTTTAACAGTAATAGCAGGGAGGCATGCACTTATTAGAACAATCAACCATATGAGATCAAAAGCTCAGAAAGTAGGAAGGGTTGGAAAGAAAGACAAAGGGAAATGATAAACACAGGGAGGAAGTGGGAAGAGTGCTGTTACATTATGGGGATTACAATCAATATCCCAAAATAAAATGTATATGAATTGTCAACTGGAAAACCAATTTGCTTTGTAAACTTTCACTCAAATCACAATTTAAAAAAATTATAGCTATCGGTTCAAACCCACTGGCCACTCCTCGGAAGGAAGATGGGGCAATCTACTTCCGTAGTGATGCTGCCTCAGAAACCCAAGGAGGGGTCGCTATGAGTCAGGTCTGACTCGACGGCACATAACAACACCAATATCCCATAACTACTGAGTAATACTTATGTGCCGGGAGCTCTGGTGGCATAGTGCCTAAGGCATTTGACTGCTAACCAGAAGGCTAGAGGTTCAAACCCACCAGCCACTCCTTGGAAGGAAGGTTGGGCAATCTACTTCTGTAGAGATACTGACTTAGAAAACCCAAGGAGGAGTTGCTGTGAGTTGCAATCAATTTGACGGCAATGAGTTTGGTTTTGGTTTTGGTTTATGTGCCAGGCAATACTGTACCTGTGTTATCTCTAACCTTCCCAACTGCCCTGTGAGACAGGCATTATCATTTCCATTTCATAGATAAGAAAACTGAGGCTCAGGAAGGTTAAGCAGTCTACCAAAAGTCACCTAGCTAGGAAGGGCAGAGTCACGTTTCAAAACCAAGTCTTCTGTGTCTCCTCTAACCACCGCACCACACCAACTTGCCTCCTAATAAACTTGATGAAAGACAAAGCAAAACAAAACAAGAAATGAACGCCAGCCTGAATTATTCAACAAATGCATCTCTTGCTGGATGGACTGAGGAGTGCTGAGCTAATGATGTCAGGGCGGGGTTTGCTCTGAAGACAGTGACATGGCACAGCTCTTCTTGCAAACAAAAATAGGAGGCCTCAGCTGAGCATTTTAGTAAAAGCTGAACTGCTGATGAATTATATGAATTTTTCTTTTAGGAGAGGATGGAAGTAAAAAGAAAATAGAAATGAGGAGCTTAAAGAAGGACAGAAAGCCCATTAGCACTTTTGACAGATCCAAAGATAACTTTGAAGCCACCAAAGCGTGGCCTCCAGAGTCTGCCAAGAAGCTTCACGCTGGGTAGAAATATGTTACACAGCTTGCCGTCCAAATAGGGAGACACAGCGTCAGAGACAAATCCTGCGCCTTATTTTGGTGGGAGAAAAAAGAAAAATCACAAGGATACTTTCAGGGAGGGGTAAAGGAACATCTCTGAAACAAAAACACCATTTGGTGAAGGTAGAGCCCCCATCTCCAATCAGACTTGGGGGACTCAAGGTGCTTGTTCCAAAAGTTCCACACAGGTATGTTAAAAATATGTAACATTTAGCCAAATTCTCTCTAAACTGTCATGTACTTTTTTTGGTATTTCTCATCCCATCTGTGCTGATTACCAAGATATTTGTGTCTAAACAGAAGCTGTCTTTCTTATCTGCTTCCTCCCCTGCCTCTTTCCTTCTGGGATGCCACCAGCCTGAGTGGGTGGGAGTAGGTGGAGTGGTGACAACCCTGGGAACCTCACTCAGCCGTGGGAGCACCAGTAGGGTAGAGAGGGGCCTTGGGAGCAGCTGTAGGGAGCAAATACAGCTCCCATTGAACTGAACTCAGAAGAAAGCTTCCTGGAGGGATTGCACCCCCTCCCCCAACTTTAAGCAGCCAGTAGCTTAGTCACAGCCAGTCCTCAATTTCTCACACCTGCCATGCCTTTTCACATCCCTAGGCCCTTACCTCTGCTACTTCCTCTGGCTAGAATGCTCTTCTCTTACTTGAGAATATTCCTTTACTTTTCAAGACTCAGCTCAAATGTCACCTCCTCCTTGGAAGGCTTCCCCAAACTCCTTTGTGCTTCCACACCAATTTGTGTTTATCTTATGACTACTCAGCTTTAACTATGCTTTTGCCACTAGACTGAGATTACTTTGGGTTAAAAAAAAAAAAAAAAGTATCCTATCACCTAGTAGTTTGATGAAAGAATGAGTCAGTCTGTGAAGGAAGCAAGTGGTTGATGATGTCTTATCCTTAGCCTGAATGTGAGTAGTGTGATGTAATAAGAAATGTACCAGTGTAAAAAAGAGAGAATATAGTATGTTAGGAAGGATATAGCACTTAACTTCAGAAAACTTGAGTCTGAGTTCGATGAAGTAAGCAATTACTTATTAATAGTGAAGGGCCCACCAAGTATTGGTATTGATGTTGGAGACTGCACAGAGGTAGGTAAATTAGCTGCGTGGGTACCTTTTTAAGACCTCTGTGGCTGCATTTATTAAAAGGATATGTATCTAGGTGGTTTGCTCATTGGGTGACTATGGGGGACTGTGCATAGAAGCAGGTCAATCGTGTTTCTTAGATGGGTAAAATCAGAGTGTAGGGAGTTGGGGATAAAGAGAAAAGAAAGCTTCCATGCCATTTGTCCAAGGACAAGATTGTAGCCAGAACATATTATGAGCTTGTATTTATAAAAGACATAGGTATGTCTTAATGCCCTCTCTTACAGCACTTTCAGTGAAACTAAGTTCTCAGCATCCTATTTCTGTCTCCTATAACCAGGCAATCAAAAAACATGTATTTAACTCTTACGATGTGCCTAGTACCATCTGAGGAGCTGGGACTACAGAGATAAACAAGACATGACATCCATTTTCTAAGGGGTGGAGGGTGGTTATATTAGACACAGAAACTCAGTGTGCAAAGGACAGTGGTCAAGGCTACATAAACTCCAGGGCTGGCTGAGAAAGGAAGAGGGGCTGGGGAAGACTTGACATTTTGTTTGAGCCTCCACATTAGGGGTTCACTCAGTTGGCAGAGGAAAAGAGTATTCCAGCAGGGGCAAAGGCAGAGAGGTAAGAGGAATTACATGCAGGTCAATATAGTGAAGGATAGGGTGCAGGGTGGGGGACAGGTAGGACAAGGGAGCTTCGTTCAGATCCCATGGGAACCTAGACGTTACTCCACAGGTAACAGAGAGCTGCCGAAGGATTTGACATGGTCATTTGTGTTTCAGAAAGATCATTCTAGAGGCCATGTGGAGGATGCATAAGAGAGGGCAAACAAGAGGCAGGGCAATCAGTTAAAGGGCTACTGCCATATTGCAGAAAAGAAATTATTAAAACAAGCAAACTACTCAGGCGAAAGCTTTGGAGATAGACATGAGAGGTTATCTGCAAAGTGGAACAACAGGACTTGACAATGAGTGAGACCTGGGGAGTAAGGGAAGAAGAATCTTGATGACTCCCAGACTTTCAGGTTACTTTACTGTGCTCCATACTTATCCACTTGCTCAAATAATTTTCTGAAGGTAGAGTACATTCATATAATAAAGGATAAACCATCCTATTAAAGAATCATCATTCCTATCAAACATGGTATCACTGGCCTCCTAGGCCTAGTGGATTATAATGGTTCCACAGCCAAGCCCCCCTGCCCTTCTTTCCCTATTACTCTGCTACGTGGAAAAACCTTGCTTAGAGGCACTATCTCCCAGTGTCCATGCTCAAAGGGTCTTAGTTTTCTTAATGCCAGTATATTTTCAGGATTAAGGTTACTCCTTTTCGACTCATGGAATTTAAGCACTAAATACAATTTTATCTGCATGAACACATACCTATATACCTAGTATTTATTACGGGCCACTCTTAGGAGCTCTGGTGGCATAGTGCCTAAGGCATCTGACTGCTAACCAGAAGGCTGGTGGTTCAAACCCACCAGCCACTCCTCAGACGACTGGGCAATCTACTTCCATAGTGATACCACCTTGGAAACCCAAGGAGGGGTTGCTATGGGACAGATCCGACTCCACGGCAGTGCATTTGGTTTTTGGTTTCTTTAGAGCCGGATAGCAGGTATACGGGCTGACAACGACCTACCCAGAAAGAGCTCAAAACCAAGGAAAGTCTCTGGTCAATAGGGACAGAGCAGACTGGAAGTTGAATTTGAAAACATAAACCCTTTAGACTCTCTCTAGGCTTCAATTTCTCATCTCCACAAAGAAATGATGATAAAGGTTCCTTCCAGATCTAAGCTTCTGTGGTTCTAAAATCCAGATGAAGAGGGAGGGAATGACACTTGGCAAAACCTCAGTCCCCTAGGAGAAGCCCCATAATGGTTGCTCCCTCCTGGCTGTCCCTACTGGTTCCTCCACCAACCCAGGTGCCTGGGGAATTCAGGCTCAAAGTGATCCAAGCCTGAGGTTAGGAAGCAGGTGGGGGTAGTGATGGGGGGTTGGAATGGGCTGGGGGTGGGAAGGGATATAGTGGGGCTTAGAGAGAAAGCGTGTTAGGTTCAATACCTTAGGGAAATGAGATAATCCCCAAACCAAAGAACCAACTCTAAGCTGGGTACTCCTTGGAGCCTTTGAAACAGATGCCAGTCCGCCCCACTGTCTGTCATTGTATAAGTCTTTGTGACTTTCAGCTTCATACCCCACACTGATGATAACGATTTACTGTACTGAGTCTGGAGGAGGCTTCCAGTGGGAAGAGGCTAGGTTTTGTCAATGGATCTTGATATCTGGAATGATTCCTGTTCCAATTATTTTAACTATAATGGGACTCTAAAAGCCTCAACTGATTTTTTTTTTCCAAGAATAATTTGGGTTACCTTATTTGTGTGGGATTCTTAAAAGAGATTACAAATTTGGATTCATGGAACAATCTGTCTGAGAAAGAATCCCATAACCTCAAATAAGCAATCAAACCAGAAAAGTATTATTACAAGAAAGCAAACAGAGTTTACCCAGCAGTGAACTTTTATCCCTCTCTGTGAATGGAAAAACCATTACAATAAACAATTATCTGACAACACTTAAGAGCAACAATGGAATTCTCTATAATCTCAGTACCTGATAATAGATCCTCTACTACCAGCTCCACTTGTTTATTTTTCAAAGCCACTATGAGTTCATAAATCTTCTCTATATCATGGAGCATCTTTTGACAGAGTGGAACCTGGGCAATGTTATATGTAACTGTCCATTCTAAATGCTTTCCTTGCATCATTAACCACTTGGTATGACACTGCTCTGATAATTAAGACAGGTTTGTTTAATATTCCAAATGAAGTTCTCTATTATTATCCATTAATCAAAAGTAAACTTCAAAAGCCTGACCACTAAAAAAAAAAAAATTCTTTATACTACCAGTTTACAATGTAATTATTATTACATATCTGTTCATGATCTGTGACTTTTTAAATGCAGGTCAACTGTTTAAAACTTATAGAGATTTATGCTCATTTAATTATTGTCTGTATAAAATTAACTCCTACACATGTTATCTTGATAGACAGAGAAAACCCTGATGAGCAATTTACATAGTGATAGTTTTTCAGTGAAAGGAAGAAAATAATTTTACAAAAAAAAAGCCTTGTGGAAATAATGAGAATTAACTTCAATAGAGACCTGAAAGTGGAAAGAATTAATTTTCTACATTTGTTTTTCATTAATGTCTTGAAAACACATTGACCCAAAAGCAAAGTGAAAGAAACTGCTATTTTTCCTTCTTCTCCTGGGCGGGTGTGCCCTGCTAATTCATTCATCCATCATTCATTCCATAATATATATTGAGCATCTACTACATTTTAGGCACAGTGCTAAGTACACAGAGATGTAGTGATTACAAAAAAATTACTGATCTCTGTCCTTATGGAAGGAGAAATGGCTTGTATGATTTACACTTATGGGGAGCAATTTTTTGAGGGGACTAGTGAGCTATCAACAGCACATAACAACAACATCAAGTGAGCTATGGAGTAATAGGTCCAGGACTCAGCACCATCTAAATGCTGAAATCAGACTGACCTGGGTTTGAAACCTGGTTTTAGCATTTCCTGCTTGTGTGACCAGGGGCAAGTTACTTGACCTCTCTGGGCTTCATTTCTTCATCAGAACAAGGCTGGTAACAGCCATACCATAAGATTCTTGTAGCATAACAGTGGATTTTCAATAAATACCAGCTCTTTTCTTTCTTTCTTCTATTATCTCTTCTCTGAAGTTGTCCATAAGAACATGATTATCTGGTGACAGAATTAAGTTCCACATCCAGCTCTTCTCTCAAGTTCAGTATGTTCTTTAGAGGAGATCAGTAATAAATGTCTACAGAACACCTCCTCAGTTACAGACAACAGAGCCGTGGACTGCGTTCCCAAACCAGACCCAGCCTTTAGATATGCTGATGTCAACAGGATCTGCTAAGAGATTTTTGCGGTCAAATACACACCCCAGGAGAGGAAAGGTATTGATCTTCACAACCAAGAAAGTCAGCAACAATTTGAAAACACAAGCTCTAGGGAGTCATGTTCTCCAACCTTAGCCACAATTCAGGCCCCGAGAGGGAGGACGAGAATTCTAGGAAAGCCGAGGGAAGAAGGCAAAGATAAGGCTCAGTTAAGCAGTGTCTACATTTTATACTTGGTTTGTTCCTCACATTTTTTCTTTATTAGTTAAGATCACAGAGGCTCAGAGAATGGCCAAGGTCCCAGAGTGGTGGAGTCCAGAGTCTGGCTGTCTCCAAAATGCATGTTCTTTCAACTACAGCGAACTATACCATATTAACAATCCCATGGTTATTGCTTGTTTCAATTTGCAATGCAGCAATTCAGTCATTTTAAATTAATCCTTGAAAAGTCACCAAGAGACTAAAATGCAAATTTCAACATGTTTAGAGCTCAACAGTGATTCTATGTCAAAAATCACACAAATTGGTCCTACAAAAGTTCAAATTCTCCTTAGAGGAAAAGGTTTTCCTGCTTCATTTCATACTTCAGATAGAAAAACATATTTTTCTCCTCATGAATATAAAAAGTCAACTCTAGAGAGGCAGAAGGGTATTTACTGTAGAAACAAAACACCGTGGTTCCTTACAAAGGGAGGCTGTTACACCCCACTTATGAGCAGACCTTGGACTAGCAATCTCAGGTCTGTCTGTTCCTTACATGGAAAACAGGCTCACATCTACCTCTCATAGAGTAGCTACAGGGATTAAAATGGAATCATGTATGTAAGGAGTCTGGCAGATTGTTATTATTATTCCTGCCTAGAGACAAACAAGGCCAGACTTTTATTGGTTTGCAAAGGAGGATTGGGGGACAATGGGTCATACACAGAGAATTAGTTCATTAGTGGCAAAACCATCAGAGAATGTAAATTTTTTAAATGGTGGAGGAGAGGGGAGGCACACACTGCAGGGAGGAACTAGAGGAGGGGCTACCAAGAAGACAATTTTTAAAAAATTATTTCTAATCTTAATTACAATTTTGGAAATTTAGAAATTATTAGAACTTTCAGTTAACTTAGCTTTAAGGTCTAAAGGAATTCTTAGTCCTTAAAATAAATAGGTAAATCTTAACTAGGCAATAAGTTTTACTATCACAGTATTTTTAACAGAAAAAAAAAAAAAAAACCAGAAATAATCTAAATATCTAATAGGGAAATCACATCTAAAACATTGGGGGGATTTCTGATAAAATAAAGTGAATCAAATATATATATTTATCTTTTCTCTTTCCTCATACCTCCCTGAAAAGAGAATTCAAGCAGTGGTCTCAACCTGAGACCATTTTTACCCACCCTACCCCCTAGCTTAGTGCCTAAGGCATTTGACCGCTAACCAGAAGGCTGGCGGTTCAAACCCACCAGCCACTCCTCGGAAGGAAGATGGGGCAATCTACTTCCGTGGTGATACTGCCTCGGAAGCCCAAGGAGGGGCCGCTATGAGTCGGGTCCAACTCGACGGCACATAACAACACCACCCCCCACCATGGACACTGGCAATGTCCAGAGACATTATGGTTGTCACAACTGGGGCAGGGGATGGGCTACAGGCATTTAGTAGGTGGAGGCCAGAGGTGCTACTGAATATTTTAGTGTACACAGGACAATCTGGTACAGCGAAGAATTATCCCGCCAAACTCCCCACAGTACTGAGGTTGGGAAACCAAAGGTAACTCACTTGCCAATCCCGAGGAGGCCAAAATCTTAGGCTGGGGTGGGTGGACAAGGCAACAAGCAAGCATCAAGTCCTACTCACACCACAGAATTCCTAAAAGGCTCAGAAACTGGAAACACCCAGAACCTCTGAAGGCTAGAAGAAGAGTAAATAAAAATAGGAGTAATAGTTCAATCCCAAGATTCCCCTCCTCCAGCTCACCCAGCTAGTCAACTGCCTTTCCCATACTTCTCCAGAAGAATGAATGTTTATTTTCAAGGGGAACTGAACCAGAAACACTTGCATCAAGTATAGCTGAAAACGGAGGATAAAGCCATTAAATCAAAACCAGAGGGACCAAATTAAAGTATACATACTAAATGCTAACACCCTCAATCCACCCTCATCCCACTCAGCTTCCAGAACAATGGTAACAAAACTTACACTCTCTGGGCAAGAGACTACAAGATTCACCCCTGAGTTCAAAAGAAAAGATTCTGATGCCAGTAACTGAGAGTCACCTTCCATCAGCCTCAAAACAGCCAGGCACCTGATGCAACATCTTCAGTAAAGCCCACCAGGTGGCACACCCTATTCATGAACACAGGGCTTCCAATCAGCTTTTTAGTGCCTCACTCTTAAATGTGACTGGGCAGCCATTTGAGGAAAGCCGACTACCATAAAAGACAAAGAGCAGAATAAACAAACAGAAGAGAGGAACATCAAAGAAAAAGACAGTGCAGGGAGAACAGTTTTCAGACTATAAATAATGGTCTTAGAAAAATGAAAGAAATGTTTCATCTGAGTAAGAGCACCCCAAAATTAACTTAGGGCTCCTGATGTGAGATGGTGGCTATGCCCAAGTCTGAGGTTCAAACTCCATTTTGAATCAAAAGTAACTTCTGCATCAAGAATGCAATCTATCATTTCTGCAACTCTCTACCGTACCCTGAGAAAATTACTTGACCAACAGCTTTAGAAAAGAATATGATTTTGCTTGTTTCAGAGTTCTGCTTGTTTGAAAATACACCCTGTTCAGGACATTGAGTCCAAAACAATTATCTTGCTTACTCAAGTTAAACCTTAGAATTATGCATGTTCTCCCTCCAGTCATGCAAGGAAAGTCTCGTGATTGTTTCAAGGCCAGATATATCCAATTTAATAACAACTTTATAACTTAAAAAAACTATTTTACTTTTTTTTTCATTTAATCTCCTACCAATAAGAAGGTACCCTCACACTTAATTTTGTAACCATTACCTAAATGTCAATCAATCACTAAATTTTTATTGAAGTTCTTTATGTTTTCTTATAAAAACTCCTTGAACTGTCTTTCTCTTCAGATCACTTAGTTCAGAATCCTAGAGACCTTGTGATTCTCAATTTACAAATTGCCTTCCCTCTCAATAAAACCTCTTTAACTTTACTTTTAATTTCAACTAAACTCTGCCACTTTTGCTTGACAAGAACTTTATGAAACAAGAATAAGATGCCAATAAAAAAGGAAAATTTACTGAACAACAAAAGTACTAATAGTATGAAAGTAGAAATAAGAAATTCAAAAAAAGAGTGGAAATATCAATCAAATATAGTAGAAGGAAGATGAAAAACAGGAGAGACAAGGTAAGAAAATTAGAAGATCAATGTCCTACTACTGAGGACCCAGAAAAAGAAAGCAAACAAAGATTTTTTTTCAGAGAAATAGTATGAGAAAATTTTCCAAATCTGGACAAGAGTTTCCAGATTGAATGGGCCCAACAAGTGTCCAGGACAACACATGAAAATGGACCTATAGCAAGGCACAGCGTTGCATAATTTCAGCAGTCAAATCCCAAAACCAAAACCATTGTGTTCAAGTCATCATGACTCATAGCGATTCTAGAAAGACAAAACAGAACTGCCCTATAGGGTCTCCAAGGTTGTAATCTTTATGGGAGCAGACTGCCACATCTTTCTCCCATGGAGCAGATGGTGGGTTCACATCGCTGACCTTCCAGTTTGTAGCTAAGTGCTTAACCACTGCACCACCAGGGCTCTTAATTTAGCATACCAGGGACAAATAAAGAATCCTAAAAGAATCAGGGATTAGAACAGTCAGGACTTCTCAGTTGCAATAGGAATACTAGAAATCAATGGAGTGGTATCTTTAAAACTGTGAAGATAAAGTTGGCTTCCAACCAAGAATTCCAAACCCAGTTAAACTATCAATTAAGTATCAGAATAGAATAAGGTCATTTTCAGTCATGCAAGGTCTAAAAAGGCTGCCTCCAATGCATACTTTCTCAAGAAACTATTGAAGAATGTTTTACCAACATGAGAGAGTAAAATCAAGAGGAAGACATGAAATGTAGGAAGGCTTATGTGCAAACAGTTGTACAAGAAATGAAACAAACTCATTATCTACCATCAACTATCTGACTCAACACATTTATTCAAATGTGAACATAAATTACTGATTTGACAAATACAACAATTTTATAATTAAATTGTATGTGATTTTTCTAGTCTTTGCTTTTCTGTTGTTGCTATTATTTTTCTAGCTACTTGAGTTGAAAGTCAAGTTCATTATTTTCCGTATTTTTTCTTTATAATAAGCATTCAAAGCTATGAATATTCCCCTAAGGGTGGTTTTGGCCATAGTCTTTAGTTTTTCACTGTTTGTCATTCGTATCTAAGTAATACCTATTTTAGTTTTTTTATCCTGTTTGACCCAACCACTATTTCAAGTAGATAATATTTTTAAACTTTCATTAATGTATTTCTTGCTAATTTATTATACTATATTACAATAAAAGACAATGGCCTGTCAGAGTTTACCCTTTTCTTCTTAGACATTTTCAGGGTGATCTAATACATAATCAATTTTTATCAATGTTTCACTGCATTTGAAGACAGTCCTACAATTAGCCTTTTGCCATGGGCCCATGGTTCAAGCCTGCCACTCTTCTTCCCTGAGGATTTCCTGCATTCTTCTGGGGTTCTTCCATTGTCTATACTTAATTAAACACTAAGTATCAATGATACTTAGTATCTCCTTCATCTCAGAAATACCTCAAATTTCTGGTTCATAGCAACTCTCCCTCCCAATTAGGAGACCTTTTTTTCCCCCCTTATTTTTATATTTTGTGCATCATTTTGATGGAATTTTTAGAGAAACGAAAGATAAATTTATGGGCTTAAATTTTGGAGCTCAATCTCTAGAATCAGATGCACCAATGTTTGAATTCTAATTCCACCATTACTTTACTGAATATGCTAATTAAACTCTCAAGGTCTCTACTTCCTTATAAAATGAGAAGAATTATAGTAGTTACTACCTAAGCCTGATAAAAGGCATAAATGAGAAAATGAACGTAAAGCACGTGAAGACATCACTCAACAAGCAATAGCACCCAACAAACCTTAGCTATTGTTGCAGTTGAAACAGAAACTAATTTAAATTTGTTAGTTAATGTCAATGATTTTCTTATTTCTTTTTCAGCAATCTCTTTGCTGGTGTAGAGGAATCCAACTGATTTTTGGATGTTGATCTTATATCCTGCGACGTTGCT
>NW_006921624.1:733512-809616 GCF_000298275.1 Orycteropus afer afer | reverse complement strand
ATTTTCACGCAAATTCTTCTGCTAGTTGGGGTTTAGTCCAAATCTGCATCCTTTCCTTCAAGGCTCAGGGGTCCAAGATTATCTTCTGTGTCTGTATTTATTGGTTTCCCTTTTCTTTGTTGAAGAGGGTCTGTGCAATCCTTCTGCCTAGTCCGCCATCTTGCCCCGCCTCCAGTTAATGTCAATGAAAAGGAAGCAATGTTTTCCACCATAGCTTCATCATATAGATTATAAACTCTATGGATATACTTGACAATTTCAACATATTAAGATTTTTATCTAATTACAACATTACAGTCTAACTTCATTAATTAGATTTGGTTCCTTGACATTTGTAATCTGCCTGATCTATAGGCAACACTTAGAAACAGAAGTATTCTGTAAATTGATAGTAGTTATGGAGAAACATATCATTTATTACAACCTTTTAAAAAAAGTAATCGAGTGCCTAAATAGTAGGTATACCATGTTTATATATCAGTGTAAACTATCTTGAAAAAGGGTCCTCAGGCTAGGCTAGGTATGTCAGTCGGCTTGTCCAGAGGGCAAACATTTCACCCTCTGTTGTCTCAGACTCTTGTTTACGGCTCCGAAGTCTTTAAGAGGTCGGTGGGGGCTCTCACACTTATGCCCACAAACATTTTATTTCTCTTGGGTTGTTTTTAAAAGTGAATATACACTGTAATTTGACTTGAGTAAATTCATCTTAATAAAGTAACTTTGTATGGAAAATTCTTTATATAGAAACATTTAATTTGTAAGAGCGAAAAGGAGAAACAATTTAAACGTACAACACAACAGTGGGAGAATGGCTAAGTAAATTACACAACAAACAATATTGTGCAGTCGATACAAATAATTCTTATGAATGAAAACGGGACATGCTTTTGTAAAAAAGTGATTATAACTATGTAAAAAACGCATTCTAAAAAGGCTAGAATGAGACATTAAAACGTTATTAAGTGATCACCTTTAAGAAGTAAGAATAACAGTCCCTCTTGGTCTTCTACAGTTTTCATAGTTCTGTTTTTGTTTTTGCTTATATAATGCATTGTTTTTATAATGAAAAAATATATTCTTTCATTTAACTTTTTTTAAAAAAGAAAAAGCAAAATTTTAACTTTTTCTCTGCCAAAGTACTCACATTCTCAGGTATGCTGGGAAGTTCTCTGGTATCAGGCACAGTAAAATAAGAATGCTGGAGAAGAAAAACAAAAGCTATTTAGTTTTTGTAAAAATGTGCAACAAGTACATTACTCAGAATTCAGATAAAATGATCTGAAGATATGTCCTTACTTAGATGAGAAACATTAGTTTCACTCATAGGAAATGCCAATGGAATATTTTCTTTGGATAAAGTTTGATTAAAGCCAGATGCATTAAATCATCAGTTTGGACAGACAGTGTTCTTTTCTATGTGAGATGAACTTCTTTAGGAGATGTAAATGAAGAGCTCAAAAGAGGTGAAAGGCTAAATTCCCATACAATGTTTGCAGGTTTTTGAACACATGAAACCTTCAGGCTTCATAATTTATTGTTCAACGAGGTAAGTGGACTCTAGGGACCAAATATCACTAGGTTCACTCAGCAACGGTCTTTACCAACCAAACCTGCCATTTCATTTCAGCATCTGAGATTACATCCATCTACAGGCTGTAGCCAAAATCAGCCCCAAAGTCCCAAGTGATGTCAAGGACAGCTCTGGCTGAAGGACTGCTACACAGAGATGGCTAGCAGTGGAGAAATCACCCATGATGCATGCTCTGAGAATAAGCCTCCTGGCTTCCAGTGGAATCTCCAATGAAGGGAGTTGAAGACTCAGTGGAGTTGAAAAATTGACTTGTTCAAAGAACTTTCAATGAGGCATCTCCATGTATCTAACAAGCATGTGTCCCTGAGTTAAATGACAACAGGCTGAACTGATGACACGGCCTCTGCTGCTTAAAGACTCAGAGGACAATGGCAAGCAGAAATGGAAAAAGCCTGGTGTTGGCCAATTAAAGACAGAATTGTGCAAAGGCCAGGGAAGGTCACATGCAGAGAAGGTCAGCTTAGCCATGGCCTAAGTTCAAACCTGGACCTCCCAGTGACATTTCAAGAAGCAACCCCCTTAACTCTGCCCTTATTCTTGAATAATTACAAAGTAGGTCTCTAGAAGAATGAGTTGTACGGACTTCCTGAAATGAAAGGCCCTGGGGACAATTATAAATAATGACAATAATAATATGAGCTACTTAGCTAATGTTCAACAGATATTTATTGAACACCTGCTACATGGCTGACTTTACGCTAGTCATTTTACAAATATTAATTGTAATTTCCATAATAAATTTTAAGATAGATATTATCTCCTTATCATAAATGGGAAAATTAAGGATCAGAGGAGTAAAGTAACTTGTCTAAGGTTGCATAGCCAGTAAGTGGCAGAACTAGCATTAAAATAAGATCTATATAACTACAGAGCTAAGTTCTCTCCACTCTAACAGATTATTACATATAATACTTCCTACACGCAAATGATAGCTAAAGTCACTTGAATTAAAATAATAAACTAAATAATAAAGAGAAAAATAGAAACTAGTTAACAACTAATTCAATTTAGCAATGAGGATTAAAATAGGAAAAGTAAAATAAATGTTCAAATCTGACTCCATGAGATACTAACTTCTTTAACAAATAGCCAGAAAAGAGTCCCACGAAATGTTCAGTAAGGGATCTCCCCACAGTGACTGAGTCACAAATTAATGGGGTAGCACAGTAAGGGAGAAGACTGTGGACCAGAGAGTGAGCTATTTAATAGCTATGTGATCCTAGGCAACTTCACACAACAGCCCAGAACTTCAGTTTTTTAATCTGTAAATGGAAATTAGCATATTATCTGTTTCAAAACTATTGTTAAGAATAAGTGTTACGTATGTGGAGTTTTAGCATTCAATAAATGGTATTTTAATATAAATTATCATTGCTCTCAACTGCCAGTTTATTTTTCTATTTTTCTCAACATCTACATCAGACATATATTCTCTTGTGGAGAGAGACTAAAGATAAAACGTCCAGGACTGCCATTTTATCAACATTTCAGGATTCATAATCTAGTTGAGACTGGGCCTTTGAAATCAGAAATAAAATATGGAAGGAGGAATTCCCAGTGAACAAGTAAGAGAAAATATTTGCCTTTACAGATCCAATGGATTGTAAAGAGTAAGTCAACGCAATTTCAAAACCAAGTAGTCCCCAGGCTGTCCTTTGAGATCCTGTCTTGCTCCATCGCCCATGAAATGCTGGGGACCAAGGGAGGTCAGAAACATTCCTAGAAACCACTGGCATGAAACAGCTGCACCACCCCAACAGCTCCTCTGGTCCCCAAGATGGCTGGTCCTTGAGACCTGGCAGGCACCCTGCTTGTGCAGCCATTCAAGGGAGCACCTCCCCAGCAGCTGTGGACGACCCAGCCCGGCTACTCCACAACTACCTGTCCGATGTCATTACATACTTAAGCGGTGAGATCAAATTGCTTTGTAAAAGGAACAGAGACAAAGGCAGGGTTGTTTAGCTAGATACAGCAAGACTGAGGCAGGTTTAAAGCTCATTTGTTCATCTTTTCCAGTCTCTCTTACGAGAATTTCTGTTCAGAAACAAGGTCCGGATGGGCAAAAACCTCTACAAGTGTCTTTCTTTTCAACACATATCACAGAGCGGAAAGAACAGAACACAGGCTTTGAAAACCCTTGTCTTTTCACTTATAAACTGTGAGAACTTGGATTGGCAAGTACATTTTCCTCTCTAAACCTTTATTTCCTCATCTATGAAATGGGAATGTGACTATTTTGTAGAGGTGTTGAACATTTGATGTTGAACATACTTAGCATAAATTAGAAACTTATTAAATACATTTATTATGAGTCACTGGTAGTAATCATGCTTGATTATTGGTAGGTCATCACGCTTGGTAAAGTGGATGGTCAGCAAAAATGAGGATCCTCAACGAGATGGACTGACAGTGGCTGTAACAAGGGGCTCAAACATGGCAATGGCTGTGAGGATGGGGCGGGGCTGGGCAGTGCTTCGTTCTGCTGTACAGAGGGTCACTCTGAGTCCGAACTGATTCCACAGCACCTAACACCAACAACATTGGTAGTAATATTGCTTTTAATTTGATCATCTTCATGAAAAAACCTATAAAAAATATTAATTTTTTTTTTTTTTTTAAGACAACAGATACCATGATAACCTGTACTTGATTCTTCAGAAGCTGAAAGACAAAGCTTTTTAAACTTCCAAAGCACACACTGCAGGGGAAATACCCACTGGATAATCAACCACCAGCAAAAGGGTATCCATCTGAGAAGTCTGAAGAAGGCAGAGACAAAGGTTTGACCTAGGGAATCAGAGAACCACAGACTCTAAAATAAGGAAAAGATCCTCTATCTATATCTCTTCTGATGTCTTATGTGACAGGTGACAAAATTGAGGCCCACAAGGTTGGTCTTGATGAAGATCACTCAAGTCATTGGCAAAACTGCAACTAGGATTGAAATCTTGGAAATTTTTACTCTAGAGGATTTTCAACCCTAGCACACTGCAGAACAGAGAGCACTTACTTGTATTTCAAATAGTTCAAAGAAATAATTATCTCTAGAGGCCAGGAACTGTTAGACACTCTCCATCCCTGCCCTCAAGGGCAACACAGTCTAATAGACGAGACAGACAGGAAAAAGATCATTCCAAGTGGTGTGATTAAGTACTACAAAATGCACAAGTGTCTTAGGAGCAAAGGAGAAAAGCTTAGCTTAGCCTTGGGGGTGTCGAGGAGACCGTATCTCTAGAAATAAAATCTGTGTTGAGTTCTAAAGGGCGAATATGGTTATCATGGCAAATAAGGAGAGGCAACACTGAGGGTGGATGGGCTCCAGTGTAGGGGATGCATGCACAGCAGTGCAGGGGTCAGCCATCTCATTTCACATCCAACATCTATGACGCAGGAGACGCCAGGAAGAGGGTGCTGGGATGTTTGGGACCCACTCCTCACAGTATCCCAGAGGAAGGAAGAAAGGCAACTCCCTGGCCTGCCTCGAGCCCAGGAGTCTCAGAGTATTCCGGCATGGGGTAGGGGAGGTACAGACAATAAAACACCATCCTGCTTCGCTAACTCCCTGTTACTGTTAACAATGAAATGGTTTCAGTGAGCATCAGTATTCTGCCCCACTTACCACACTGAGATGAACAGACACTCCAGGGTCAGGGATAGGAAGTTTGTGCAGAGTTTCAAGAAGCTCATTCCACTGGCTCTCCTGAAAGAAATAAAAGGTATATATCACAAATACAAGGAAGAGCGCTTATAATCAGGGACCTGCAGAGAGGTCTGAACCCAAAGAAAGAGAGCTGCTGCTGTTGTTATGTGCCGTCAAGTCGGACCCAACATATAGCGACCCCTCCTTGGGTTTCCGAGGCATTATCACTATGGAAGTAGATTGCCCCATCTTCCTTCCAAGGAGTGGCTGGTGGGTTTGAACCGCCAGCCATCTGATTAACAGTCAAGTACCTTAGGCAGTATGCTACCAGAGCTCCCCAAAGAGAGCTAGGGGCCCTCATAACTGAGGGGACTGGGGAGAAGCTGGCCCCAATACAGAAATAGGTTTGATATTCAAGTAGGGTTGGGCAAAAGACACTGCTTATGTATGGCTCCAACATAAGAGCCAAATAGATCCTCCCACAACACATTTGACATTTTCTACTCAGTGAGACACCTACCATGACTGTCTTTTATGTATCATATACCATAAGCTCTCAGCTCTTCAACTCCATAGCAACAACTTTTAAACGCAAACAACCCTAGCTTAAGGAGCGGAGGTGGTTGGGAGAAATAACAATGACACTATAGATCTTGTCTTCATCATCATTACCCTCAATTAATTTTATTGAGTGTTCACTGGATACACACGGCCGCCTCCAATTACAGAAAGTTAGAAATTAACTATATCAACAGCATGCAAATAGGATGGTGGCTGTGGATTTTAATTAGTAAAATTGAGCCACAGAATGACATACAAAGCAGTATAAATTATTTAGTTGAAAATGGATTCACCTTTGAAAATGCTCAAAAGAACAATGCTCACAGAATTATCCAAAAGCCATTTCTCCCATCCTGTGGAATTCTCTGTGCTAATTAGCAATATGCTTACACTTGTATCCATTTGTTACCTCTTTTTGATCCTCCCAACTACCTCACTTTACAGATGTGAAAACCAAGGCTCAGGAAGGGGAAGCAACTTGGCTCAAATCAGACAGTAAGCTGCACAGCTGGAATTTAAACTTAGGTCTTCTGTGTTAAAGCCCAGAGTTTTCTCTGCTGTTACACTACTGTCTTTGGTAGTGAACTTGAGAGGAAAAAGAGAATGAGCCCAGACTATAAACTTGTTCCAAGGTAAACTCTGACAAATCACTCAAGTTTTTCACAGAGGAGAGAAATAATCTCAAACTTATAGAACAATTACAGGAACAGTATTATTATTATTATTTTTAACGTCCTAAACCATTTGAGAATGAGTTATGCTCCACTGTCCATAAATACAAACAAGAACATTTTCCTATATAACTACAATTAATCATCAAAATCAGGAAATTAATATTGATACAATATTACAACTATTCCTCAGATCCCACTCAAGTTTTGCTGAGTGTGCCAATAATGTCTCTGACAGCAACATAATCCAGTTCAGAACCCCACGTTGCCTTGCAGCTTCAGGACTCTCAAGTCGTCTTCAGTCTGCTGCAGCTCCTCAGCCCTTACGGGACTGTTAGAGCCTTGGCAGCTAGGCCAGCCATTTTGTAGAATGCCTCCCTCGATCGCCTGATGTTTTCTCATGACTCAGATGTCAATTTGTCCCTTTAATGATGACGTTCCTTTGATCATTTTATTAATTCATCTGATGTCTCCACTGTGGAGTTAATTATCTTTCCCTTTGTATATAATAATTATTTTTGTGGAAAGACATTTTATGTAAATATCCTACTTCCCACCAAACTTTCAATTTATCCATGTACCTTTTTTTTTTAAGTATGAATTCATGGTTTCATTCAATGAGTTATAATCCTTTGCTATCACTATTTGTTTTGATGCTCAAATTGTTCCAGATATGACCAGTGGGAGTCCCTTGCCCCTTTCAAGCTCACTTTTGTGTCCTTTTGACATGTTCCCCTCATGTTTTGAGCACTTCTCTAATTTTGGGCACAAAAAAGATATTCTAGGCTCATCTTATACTTTCCCTGCCCCAGCCCTAGAATTAGCCAGTTCCTCAAAAAGCCTTGGTTCCTTTTAGTGGAAGATGGATTTTAGAAACCAAGATCTTGGCATTAGGTGTACTCATTGCTACTTGAGTAACTGCTGATCCCAGACTCTCAATAGAGCCAGGGAATATATTACACACAGTTGTTGCTGCTATTGATCCATAATACGCTCATCTACATTTATTTCTATATCTGTCTACATATATTAAATGCCATAAGTTCACATTGATAGCTCCAGCAACAATTCAACATATCTAGTTTCCTCCTTTTACATATTTGAAAAGACCTGGCCATCTATACTCCCACAAAGATTACAACCTAGGAAACTCTATGGGGCAGTTAGACTCTGGCCTACAGGGTCACTATGAGTTGTAATTGACTGAAGGAAGACATACAGTGAAAAATCTTGTCCCTATTTTCTTAAAATACTTATTTGTATATAACCAAACTTCTAACGCTGCTCCTGCTTGCCTCCCCATCCAAATACCCTCCTTGCCCTACTAGGACATTGAAACCTAGTGCTGGGCTGCCACTATCCATCACCACATATAAGTGCTCTCCTCATCTCAGATTCCAACACCCCAACGAGGCCTCCTGCTGCTGTCTTTTTTCCCATGTGGATGCCCTCTAGATCCCACTGGACTTCTGGCTTCCAGTGCTGAGCCACTGCCATCATTCTACCACACAAACATCTTTCTCCTCTCCTTTAGGCTCTACTACTCTGGGCCAGGCTGCTCTCTGGCTCAGATGTCTTCCCCACCACCCACTCCAGTGCCCCCTTCAAGTGGATGCTCATATTATTCTGTTTAGCTTCTGACAGGTCAGAGACCTATGCAAACACCTCATCACCCAGCTCAGACTCTGACAGCCCACACTGGGTCACCATGGTAAACCACCACCCCCACTTCCACCCCACAAAAACAGAAGCCAATCTACCCAACTTTCCAATGTCTTTTGGACTTGGGGAAGGGGTTGTATTTTTTAATAAAAACTCTTGCCTGCTGTTCTAATCTGATGACCAATACCTTGCAAACAATGAACCAACTGTAGGCAGACTCCCTATCATCCTTTAATCAGAAGGAACTTAATAAAAAGGATTCTAGGCTAAAGGGAACTAGACTCCAACCAAAACATGTTACTCATCTCCATCTCATCTCCAACACACTGAGGGGCAAGATCCCTGCTGAAGCAAGCACTCACCAGAATGATGCCCCAATTTACGGGATAATAATCCTATTATTATTATTTAATAACGTAAGTCTCCCCTATGCTTAAGTTGTACTTATCCAGCCTCTCTTGCATCACAAGATATGTTTAAAAAAAAAAAAACATATTCCCCCCCAAGTGACTAGAGCATAAATATGGAGGAAAAATATGTGAGTTGACCTCCATTTTAAAACAGTTGAAAGTCTACATGTTACGTGATTCTATTTATTAAAGACATCTTTCAAATGTGAGTGAAAACATGAATGTTTTCTAAATGTTACTAAAGTAAACTGTGAATCAGAAATCGATGAACAGACCCAAGGTGACTTTCTAACTCATTCATCAAAGAGTAAATCACTTCTTTTATGACTGAATTTCCTGATACCTAAGCATCCTTTCAGAATGAGCTTAGTGATCTAGGGAGCCATTTCTATTAGTTATTCCATTTACTATGACCTCTGGAATACATTCATCAATGAGTAAACTTAACTGGAGGGAAAGATGTATCCATTATATACACAATTTCCCGCCTTTTCTCCAAAACACCATTTCCCCAAGCATGCTAAAAAAACACACTAGTATCTTGGAATATTAATTCTTTTTCTTTTTAAATGAAATAAAACAAGGGTTTGGGTGCCTCCACTGCAGGACTTCCCAGATCTGATCTTATATGAATTTTAAGGAGACAAATATGAAACACATCTCTTGTACATGCCCCTCAACAGTATTTAACTCTGGTATCCTTTTTTATGGAACATTTCTTAGAAGCAGGGGGAATACACCAAGATTAAAAAACTTAGGCTATTTATATATATAAAAAAAGTAAGAAGTATATGGACAAATATTCAACTTATTAATACCAAAGACATTCCATTGAAACAATGAGACTTTTTACATGTCAAATAAGCAAGGAATTCAATAAATGATACTGGTGAGAGCACGGTAACCCAGGTACTCTCATACATTGCTGGCAGGAGGCATCCTTTAAGTAAATAGTCCAATTCTTCTGGAAAGCAGTTTGGCAAATGTCTTAAAAATGCTTATATCCACTAACCTTACAATGTCCCATCTGGGATTTTTTTCTTTAGGAAATAATCCAAAGTGAAGAAAATGCTTTATGCTCAAAGATGTTATGGCTTTATTGCTTATAATAGTGAAAAAGTTCTAAATAATAATAATAATAAAATTCCCAAAGATAGAGAAATATACATGATAAAACGTTATGCAGCCATGAAGAACATTTACAAAGTTTTTATAGAACAAGGAGAATGCCTGGGGTAATGCTTCTGGGTTAATGGCACCTAAAAAACGTGGCTAAAAAAATCTAAACGCAGCTATAGTTGACTCTTGGCACCCATGAAGGATAATTTACCAGACCGTTTCTTCTAATAGTACAGTAAGGTACAGCTTAACTTTTAAAGTAATTTTCAGACTGTTACAAACATGACTATGAGTAAAACACAACCAAGGCTTATTGAAATGGGAAGTCAGGACGGCTGGCTAGGTCACTTGCCAGTGAAGTGTCTTACTCAAAAACCCCAGTTCCGCAGCATAACATGAGTAGTTCAAATGTGTGTCTCAGCAAAATTTTAATTTAACACATGCAAGAACTTTCAGTGCTGCTTGGGAACATTAGAAATGGTGAGTATTAACTCTGTGAATGCTCCAAAACAAAAAGCAAACTCACTGTCATCGAGTCATTCTAACTCATAGCTATCCCCTTGGGGTTTCCAAGGCGGTAAATCTTTACAGAAGTAGATTGACCGGTCTTCCTTCTTTGGAGTGGCTGGTGGGTTTGAACCTCCAACCTTCTGGTTAGCAGTCCAATGCCTTAGGCACTACACCACCAGAGCTCCTTCTGTGAATGCTAAGGTTCTATTTATTATTTATTTAACTCAAAGGAAAAATAAAGGAAGGAAAATGCCAAAATGTTAGCAAAATGTATTTAGAAAAGTGGATTGAGGACAGATGAGTGATTTTCTTTTCCTTCCTACTATTTTCTAATATCCCAAACTTTCTATAATGGGCACATATTACTATTTTGGTAAACTTTTTGGTGACATAGATTACTTTTATAATCATAAAAAGTAAATTAACATTTACTTAGTTTTTAAAAAAAAGGCAAATACCTGTCCTTTTGTCGTATAATCTGCCAAGATGTTGAGCAGTTTATAAAAGACTTCGAACCAGGGCAGATAGCTGGGGGAAGAAGAGGGAACACATGAAATATTAGTATGCAAGTCAAAAAATTTAACCAGGAGCTAATTCAAGACTGGTACATCTCAGCTTTTATATATCCTGGAGTCTTCATGTCATGGACTGTGCTGGAAGCACAGATTGGTGAAATGCTAATTATTTCTGGGATTTTTTAAAAATTGCCTGTCCAAGGGGGAGGACTGAATGTCCATTATAAATTATCCCCATGCCTCAGAGCTAGAACAGTTTCAGAGAGAAGAAATTCAAAATAGACTTTGCAATCAAGAACCATCTCAGAGTATCCCCCTCCCCCCCCCAGGATTTTCACCTATCCTTTCCAGGAAAGCTTCTATCCACCTTTCTCACGACTGGACACACACAACCACACACACAGCATCTGCACTGCTGGCATATGTAAGGTGTCCCTGAAGTCCCCACAAACCCGAATCCATTCAAGTAGTTGTATCAAGCATTCTACCTATAATGTACCCCCTCTATATTTACTGCAGGATGAACTATAACTCCATCCCCACTGCCCTCTGTCAGATCCTGTTCATCACTCCCTTTAACAACCACAGCAGCCTGGCAGATGACCTTACTTCTGCAGTCCACCCTCTGTGGAGCCCTTTGTTGTTGTTGTTGTTATTTGCCGTCGAGTCGGCCCGGACTCGTAGCGACCCCTCCTTGGGTTTCCGAGGCAATATCACTACGGAAGTAGGATTGCCCAACCTTCCTTCCAAGGAGAGGCTGGTGGGTTTGAACCGCCAGCCTTCTGGTTAGCAGTCAAGTGCCTTAGGCACTAATGCAAATCTAAGTTACACTCTGGATTAAATTCCTGCATCCCTACAGGATCAAGTCCACACTCAGAATGGCATTCAAAGCTCTTCATGATTAGGCCCTTGATTGTCTTTCTAGCTGTCCTTTCTCTACTCACCTCTGTGCGCACGGCTCTCATTGCAGCCACACTCTGCAAATGTCCAAGCATTCCTGGGCCTTCCTGACCCAGCATATGCTTACTCCTTTTCTCCCTCTGACCTTCCTAGTCTAGTCTTACTGATTTCTACTTATCCTCCTGATAGTCTCCCACCCCAAGCTCATGGCACTTAAATCCCCTTCTTCTGGGCTGCCCTGGTCATGTGCATATTCCTGCTATAACATCCCACACATGATGTAGCACACAATGGCATGTCTGTCTTCCCAACCTAATGTGCACAAACTGAGAGGAAGGGTCACATCTTTCTTTGCTTTGTTTTCTCAGAGCCAAGCACAGAGCCTGGCACACTATCACTGCTCACTGTTTACTAAACAAATAAAATGAAACAAAGACTAACAGTGAAGGTACATTAGTACTATAGAAATGTTGCTGAAATGTATCCCCACCACCTAGAAGTCTGTCACTAAATTTAAATGTTCTCTGCAAGAAACTTTCTCAAAGCTACATCAAATACACACATAAGAAGAATATCGCGTACCAAGTGCTTCCTGTCCTAATCATGCCTGCCTCGTGAGCTAACGGCATCCATTACTGATAGAGCTGGACACGATTTCAAGCTCTGATGGTGGATGACTACATCCTGCCACGGAGAGGGAAATCAGCACCCTGTACAGATTATCAGCTGTACTGCTGAGGGTAATAAATGAAGTGAGAGGCAATAGAGAGGACAGATAAAGTGCACAGTCTGCTATCATTAATGTCTGTCTGAAGCCAGCATATGCTACTGTAAAATTTAAGTAGCTTATCCAAATACACTGATAAGCAACTTAACTTTTCACTTCTATGACAGCATTATCACTTATGTTAATATGTTTCAATCAGCCCTGGCAGCTGCATATTGACTATTACAGAGCAAATGATGGCTGCCACTTTACCCAGTATTGACTTTGGCAGAGCAATGTAAACATTCAAGAGGGATTAGGGCTGAGATAAGTTTCTCCCTTCCTATTCTGTTAAATAAACCTCAGCTGAGTTAAAAGCCATTACAGTAAGAAAAAGAAACCCGTTAGAAGAAAACTCACACAGATTAGAGGACACTTAGTCAACAAATTCAACCAAGGATTACAAATTTTTTTTTTGTCACTGTTGTTCCTGGAAGAAAAATAATCACTGGTTAAATGCAGCAATTAAAGGCAGGAGGGAGGGAAAAAAAGCAAGAGAAAATATTTTCATGCAAGAAGCCAGAGCCTCAAGTAAATGAGAGAACTAAGCTGAAATCATTTCAGGAATACCTGATGAAGTGAACTGGGGCAGGCTGGAGTCTCTGATAACTTAGGGAGCAGTTTCAGGGTTGGACAACTATGTTCAACTGACCAAAACATCTTGGGCACAGAGCCTCAGCATCCTCACCTGCCTGACCCCTAGCAAACAGTGACAGGTTCTCACACTTGGCCTCACTGAGTCAATTCTCCTTGGCTATGCTAAGCAAAACTACAGACCATGGGAGAATTTGTAGTTATCCTGGAAATCAGCCATTTCTTTCTCTCTCTGGCTTGACCGGACACAACTGTTCCCCACATGGTGTCCCCTGTGCACTGACAGATGAATGTCTAGTGATGGCAGTATTAAGGTTTTGAAACCAAAACCCAGCTGTCTTCTTCTTCTTCAAAGGGTCCCTGTTTTCCCTGTTGGGAGGCCAGGGTTCACAGCTGAACTTTATCCAGTGGCGTTTCCTGTACTGCTTCATTAGTGCAGGCACAACAGCTTCGTGCTGCCTGCTAGGCTGCAGGTGAGGGTATGGAGACCCTCCATTCCATTTTGTGCGTGTCTGTCATCATGCAGTAAACAATACTTCCTCTCCCAGAGACAGGAAACAAACACGACATTACACTGCTCCTCCATGCACATCTACAGGGAGCTCAAAACATCCCGGTCCCACTCAGCTTGCTACCATGCAATCACCAGAGCCTTCCCTGCCGAGTGTCACTTTGTGGTGGGCTCAGTCCAAGGCTGGGGCCAACATGACAATTAACAAATGGCCCCTGCACTCAAGAAAGCCATGGTCCTAGTCAGGAAAAGAGACACATATACAACTAACAGTAACAGTTTGGGTGGGGGAAGATGAGAACCTTTCCTAAGTGCCCCATTTAGCTTATCTTTCTAAAATTAATATCACTTACAAAAATATAATGGAGCATTATCATGACCCAATCAGCAGGGGCTTTATTGGTCTAAATGGGAACCGGCTGCTTCCTAAAGCATCAGCTGGAATTGAGCTTCTCTCACCAAACTGTGGTACTTTGTCCAAGGTTCCACCCTCATTCCCAGGTTTGACAGTCACACTGAGGGGCTTTTGTTTTGTGTGAGGCAATACAAAGTTCTGAACTGAAGAAGCGTGAAAGCACCACCATCACTGTTCCTACCCATGAGGCTTCATTGCCACAGGCCCTTGCCTTTGTACCTTATGCACGGTCAGGTTGTAAAGGTAGGGCAGAAAGTAGAAACAGCTCATCACCAAAATTACCCTTAAAAAGCAATCAGGTGCCCCAAGAGTGGAGTCGACATGGTTTGTGTAGACACAAAGTCGTTGGCCTGAGTTTAGTGAGCATGCTGAAATGAAAAATGCATATATTTAAATCTGTCAGCCTGCTGAGCTGCTCATTCTCCAGATGAACTCGGGAACTGAGTCCATATGAAGAACAGAGGATACACTTTTCTAATCTCACTCCACTAAATGGACTGTAAGGATAATCATTATCATTATTTTGTGTGCATGTACACACATGCGTGACTGACCTTGTGCAAGTTAAGTACATGTGTGATGGTATTCCACTTCAGTGTCATAAGTGTTATAACAGAAAACCACTACAAATTTTTAAAAATTCTTCTACCTCTTCCCTTCTTCAATAACTCAGTTCAAAGATATTAGATAAACCCAACCAAGCGAGAGCTACTTGCGTCTGGAATGATGAGTTCAAGTCTAAGAAAAATGAACTGGAACAGGGTCTTTCGATTTTTCTCGGCGACCTTCTACTGACTGAGGATCTCTTGAAATTCCATCTTGGATACACTAACAGCAGCATCCCTTCTTTTTGCACTTCCTCTCAGCAGATTTTGCCAAGAATCTCTGTATGACTAAGTATCCCTTGGTTAGAGCTGTTTGGCATTCAGTAATTTAAAACTTTAAAATTGAAAAAAAAAATAAACTAATTTTCATAAGCAGAGAAGTAGGGCATATACTAAGAACATAGACTTGAATCAAATAACCCTGGGTTGAATGTCGGTTCTGCTACTTAGCAGCTGTGACATACGTGAAAGTTACTTCATCTCTCAAAGACTCAGTTTCTTTTTCCATAGAAAGACATACACCACCTAATTCACATAACAGATGCACGTAAAAACCAATAACCCTGTGCCGAGTCCCTGAGTAGTGCAGTTACATGCTCAGCTGCTAGCCAAAAGGTTGGTGGCTCACATCTACCCAGAGGTGCCTTGCAAGAAAGGCCTGGCTATTTTTGAAAGATCACAGCCATCGAAAACCCTGTGGAGCACAATTCTACTCTGATACATACATTGCCATGAGTCAGAATCAACTTGATGGCAACTTTTTTTAAATCTTGTGCCTAGAATATTCTTCCTGCCTGGCTAATTCCTAACACTCTGCTGGTAACTCTCTTTGACCCCTGGTCCCTAGGTCAGAGGCTCCTTTGGCACTCTGTATTGAATTCATCATTCCCTGTAGCCACTGATTAGATAGGAAAGCACAAGCTGTTATAAAAGGAAAATAATTACCAATGATGTGACTGCTTAAAACAATCAGTCCCTGTTCGGCCCTCCTGGTTTGACCTAGCATCCCTGCTCCTCTCTCAGTGTACCTGTTGGTCACTCATCCACAATTAAAGGCAAATTGACCACAAAATAAAATTACAAGTCCTGCGAAGGATGCAGGATTTCATGAAACCCAGGTTAGAGATGCCAGACACCTGAGTTGAGGCAAAGTCACCAACATGCAGATGCGGCAGCATCGCATCAGACCAGTTAACAAGTGAAGAAGAGAAAAGTCAAGAAAAGCAAGAACAGCAACACAATAGTGACTTCAAAAGAAAATTATTTCAATATCAAAGGATTAAGAGAGGCCCTTGGTAAATTGATGGAGTCCTCAAATACTTTTGGGAAAAGGACTCTTTTTATGATTATGCTGTGAAAGTCAAACATGAAGTGTTTGTATGTCAGAAAAATCATAACCTCTCACCAATCACTTCAGTCATTATTTGTTCTAAGAATTAATGAACTTCTGAAATTAAAACTAAAATTTGTTAAAATAAATTTATTTTTGAATTTTCTGTTTCTTTTTTTCCTAAATAAATTGTAAGTTTTCCCTATTTTGCTATGAAGTTTTGGTTCCCATTTAAATAGATTCTTTTAATTCCCAGAATGAGAAGACCTTCTGGGCTTATCCTATATTAAGACTTGCCAGAGTTTATAATACATGATTGTTTGTCTTCTCCACTAGTGTCAACTCTATGAGAGCAAGGATTGTGACTATGTATTAACTGTTTATATGATCAAGAACCAATGGTATTGAAAGAAGTTCAATAAAGGTATTGAAAGAAGTTCACTAAAGGAATTAGTGAAAAACAAGGCTCCAGGAATTGATGGAATACCCATGGAGATGTTTGAACAAACAGATGCAATGTTGGAAGTGCTTACTCATCTATGCCAAGAAATTTGGAAGACAGCTACCTGGCCAACCAACTGAAAAGAGATTCCTATTTGTGCCCATTCCAAAGAAAGGCAATCCAACAGAACATGAGAATTATTGATACCATTAATATCACACACAAGTAAAATTTTGCTGAAAACAACTTAAACATGATTGCAGCAGTACATCAACAGGGAACCGCCAGAAATTTAAGTCAGATTCAAAAGAGGAAATGGAACAAGGGATATCACTGCTGCTATCAGATCGACCTTGGCTGAAAGCAATGAATATCAGAAGATGTTAACCATGTTTTATTGACTACACAAAGGGATTTGACTGCAGGGATCATAACAAATTATGGATAACACTGCAAAGAATAGGAATTCCAAAATTCTTCATTGTTCTCATGAGGAACCTATACATAGACCAAGAGATAGTCGCTCAAACAAAACAAGAGTATACTGCATGGTTTAAAATCAGAAAAGTGTGTCAGGGATGTAACCTTTCACCATACTTAATCAATCTGTATGCTGAGCAAATAATCCAAGAAGCAGGACTATATAAAGAAGAATGCAGCATCAGGACTGGAGAAGAGTCATTAACAACTTGTGATATGCAGATGACACAACCTGCTTGCTGAAAACGAAGACAACTTGAAGCATTTACTGATGAAGATCAAAGACTCCAGCCTTCAGCATGAATTACATCTCAACATTAAGAGAAAAAAAAAATATATCCTCACAATTGGACCAATAAGCAACATCATGATACACGGAGAAAAGACTGAAGCTGTCAAGGATTTCCTTTTACTTGGATCCACAATCAACGCTCATGGAAGTAGCAGTCAACAAATCAACTGATGTATTACACTGGGCAAACCTGTTGCAAAAGACCTCTTTAAAGTATTAAAGAGCAAAGATGTCACTTTGAAGACTAAGGTGCACCTGATCCAAGCCACTGTCTTTTCAAAAACTTCATATACTTGTGGAAGCTAGACAATGAATAAGAAAGACTGCAGAAGGACTGATGCATTTGAATTGTGGTGCTGGTGAAGAAAGAGGAGTGAATATACTATGGTCAGCCAGCAGAAGGAACAAACCTGTCTTTGAGAAAGTATAGCTGGAATGCTCCTTAAATGGCCTGACTTCATCTCTTGTACTTTGGTCATTGCTTGAACAATTTCTCTTAGAAAGATCAGCACAAGGCCAGTCCCCATGAGGTGAAGGTTAAAGATGTCCCAAATGTCCAAACTACCATGCTACTCCATCACTTCAGACATTAACTCCTCCTCCTCCTCTCAGTAATCTCCCCTGTCTAAGATGGGGGTTCTGTATTTCACTGTAACACCTCACATAACTCACAGACACCCAAGGGATTGTCTCACATAGTAGAGGTGGAGGCTGGCAGGTCCCAGGTCTGTGAGTAGGTCTGGAGAATCCTCCCAATTCTCAGGGCTTGACAAACCTCGATCAGCAGATCAGATGACGGCTGCTGTCCCAAATCCAGGGATGAGATGAGGATGAGCCAAAACACAGAATCGGAGCAAGAGGAGGGTGAATCTTCCCAGGAAATTCATACATATACTGTCAAGGAAGCTAAGGGTAGTGACTTGAGTTATACCCTCCATCAAGGCAGGACTCAAGATATATCCCACCTGTGTTGCTCCAACAGCAATAACCCAAGTGGATGGCTTTAACAATCAGCAGTTACTCAGTTGCTTACGGCACATCCCACCACAGAGCCGATTGTCAGTCATTATAGGGAACGATTACTACCAGCTGCCCAGCCAAGTTGACACCTGACCTTAACTACCACACCACCCCAAACAGGCATGGATAATAGGATGTGCAATACCTCACAGAATGGAGGACAATGGCTAGAAGGACCACATCAAGCAATTCACCACAGTCATGTTATTAGGATGGACCATTCCCTGGAGAAGGTATCATGCTTGCTGAAGTAGAGGGTCAGTGAAAAACAGGAAGACCCTCAATGAGATAGACTGACACAGTGGGCTCAAGCAACAATTGTCAGGATGGTGCAGGACTGGGCAACATTTTGTTCTGTTATAAATAGGGTCACTATGAGTCAAAACCAACTTGATGGTACCTAACAACAACAACAGCATTGACTGTTTAATCCCTAATATTTGCCTGTACATATTAGGCATTCAATCAATCATAGGTTCCCTTCACAGATGCAACTCATCTCTACAGTTTTTAGGAATGCATTATCTCTAGAGCTAAAGAGTTAACAGTCAGCCAATTCTTGTGGGAGGATAGAGCTCCAAATTTAACAGGCAGCATGATGGTTAAGAAAATGACCCAGGACAAAAAGTGATCTCTGCCAGTGAACCACTAGAGTCTGTAACAAACAATTACAACAGAGCAAGAAAACGATTTAAAACAAATAACGACATACTCACAAACTCAAGATTTCTTCTACTTGTTCATCCCCCAACTTACTAAACTCTACTTTTTGTTCCATCTAGGTACTATGGGAAAAAGTCACAAAACCAAGTTGATTATTTTCATATCACATACTAATTTCTCAACTATAAGGGAACCCTTAAAACTGATCAAGAATCCTCTAATTTATCAGTAAAGTCAGGCCCTATATTCCCCCAAAGAGTCAGCAACGAACTTTTTTCCTTTCCTTCCAACCCTAAACTGTTCAATCTATTCCTCAAAAGATACTCTTCTCTCCAAACTTACTAAAGAGAAAAGGCCTCCTACAAGAGCTTTCCTGTCTTCCACTCCACTTTTCATCCCTCTCTCTTTCCCTCCTACCTGGAGGTGGAAAATAGCAAAGATACTGGATCCCAATTACAGTCTTCTGTAAGATGTGTCTTCTTTCTCCCCATTACATTCAGCCAATAAGCATGCTCACCTTTAAACGTAACAAAAAAAAAAAAAAAAAAAAAAAAAAAAAAAAAAACCACCCATGCAGTGTTATCTCTAAGACTGTTACCCTTTCTTCCCTTTACCATCTTTTAAATTTCTCTAAAGAAAGCCCAGTTCTTCACTCTTCCTACACTTTCTCCCCTAGTAATCACACCCACTTTCATGGCTTCAGCTTTTTCAAATGACTCCCGAATCTACCACTGTGAGCCAGATCTCTCCCCTAAGACCCAGCCCAGCATTTCCAACCCTCACACAGAGGTGGATGGCAGTCTCCAACTCAAATATTTACTTTCTCATCCATCTCAAATTAAAATATCCCTCAACATTCCTCTTTGCTGTTCATAGCTCTACCACCTTCCCAAGCCTTAGAGTCAAATTCTCACATGGTCTTTGACTTCTCCCTCTAATCACTAGTCAAGCCATATCAATGTTCCTTACAATATCTGCCATATATTTCCCTTCCTTTTCATCCTTTTCATTTCCCCACCTCTTTCATCAATCAAGTGTTCACTGCCTATCACCTAGATGCCTATAGCAACCTCCTATGTCACCTTCCAATGTAGTATTCACATTAAACCCACTGTCACTGAGTCAATTTCAACTCATAGTAACCCTACAGGACAGAGTAGAACTGTCCCATAAGGTTTCTGAGGCTGTAAATCTTTACAGAAGCAGCTTCTCTCATCTTTCTCCTACGGAATAGCTAGTGGATTTGAACCACTGACCTTTTTTGTTAGCAGTCAAATGTTTTAGCCACCAGAGCTCCTTGCCTTCACACTGATGCCAGATTAATTGTATAAATGTGCAATATGAGCATTTCACTGTTCAGCTCAAATGGCTCCCCACAAACTCCTTGTCCTGATGTTCAAGGCCTTCCATCCGGTCCCAATCTTCCTTCCCAGCCTTATCTTTGTACACTCACCACTCATTATTACCATAAATGCTTGTGTTTTATCACACAGGATAAAGGGCTCTACCTTGAATGTCATTCTACCACCTCTGAATAGCCACATCCTAAGTTTCCTCAAGTGCTTATTCTTTCTCCATGAATCCTTCTCTTTGCTGAACTCTCATGGTAATTTTTCTGTCTTTCGTTGACTCATTACTTTTTTTTTAACCTAGTAGTTATGTACACATGTCTCCTGTCCCCTATTAAAAAGTGACGTTGAGAGCACGGTCCAGGTCTGACTCATCCTTGTATCATCCACAGCACACAGCAAATGTCTTACACATTGCAGAGGGCCACTAATATCTGAGGGGTAGAACATCAGGTAGCTGCCTATGAAAGTCATCCTGAGTCTCTCACATGAGGGTATCCTTTCATATATTTCATAACTAACACCTACATAGTGGAGATAATAATATAACTTCATGGCCTCAGCAACTGACAAATAAAGGATGTTTAATATACCAGAAGTCTAAAGGCCAATAGTAACATTGCTAGATTTAATCACTTCAAACTTTGGATACAGACTAAATCTACCATGAGCAAGAACGAATCCCCTGGTAAAGGGAAACCTTTTATTCATTCAGCTGGCCAGGAGAGGTCCACAGAGTCCCATCTTGTTTACCATGTATGCCAAATGCTGGGGATACAAAGATGCACAAGCAAACAGTCCCCACCGAGCTCAACCACAGAGCCCACAACACACACATTTACCAAGTTTCTATTCAGGAAATTACTTCTGAATTTCCAGCTTTAAAGAAGAAAGTTTCCTCAACATGAAAGTAGTCGAGAAAGGCAGAGATAAACAACGAAAAGAATATAAAAAAATAAGAACAAAAATCGAAACAACCAAGCCCAGATTTCTCCTTCAAGATAAAGTAGTCTGCAAGAGCTGGAGAACTGGGTGTGCCGGTCTATGGTTTTCAAACCGCAGCATCAGCACGGAGGCAAACACGTTCCTCCTCATGGGAAAAGCACACCACCTGTTCCTGAGCTAACCACATAAAGCTTCAATGAACATTTCTCTGGAATTCAAAATTGAGGTAACGTTTACAGTCCAAATGTCACATATTTCCAGATCATTCATTTTTCAAATGTTGCAGTCAATCATCTATTTATCCACAGACTCCTCCACATTTATTAAGATCTAATATGGTTTTGGCGAAGATTATTGACTATACCATGGATTGCCAGAAGAATGAGCAAATTCATCCTGGAAGAAGTACAGCCAGAGTGCTTCACAGAAGCGAGGATGGCGAGACTTCATCTTAGGTACTCTGGACATGTTATCAGGAGGGACCAGTGCCTAGAGAGGACATCATGCTTGTAAAGTAGAGATCAGTAAAAGGAAAAAAAAAAAAAGGAAGACCTTCAATGAGATGGACTGACACAGTGGTTACAAAAATGGGCTCAAATTTGCAACAACTGGGAAATACCTTGGGACCAGGAAGTGTTTCATCCTGTTGTATACGGTTGTTATGAATTATAACTGATTCAACAGCACCTAACAACAACAACAGGGGATATACAAGATCCCCGCATCTGGGGAGCTCACAGTCTAATGAAGGAAGCAGACAAATAGGGAGATGTGAGCAGTACTGGGTCAGCACCATGACAGAGGTTCAGTAAAGGAACACAGGAGAGGTTCGAGACAGGCCTCACATGGGAAGTGACACCCACAGATCAACTCTATACTGAGTGCCAAGTCAGGAGCCTCACCTGGGTTCAAACATCAGCTCTGTCACTTACTAGTTGTGGCCTGAGCCATGCCCCCTGCCCAATCAATCTGTGAAATGGAAGTACAATATCTACCCTCACATGGCTGTTGTAAGAATGACACATAGATGAAATGCACCTACCACTGTGCCTGAGACAGGGAAAATACTCAGTTTTTCCCTGACAAAACCACATTCTTATTGCTAATAAAATTAAAAGTCAAAGGAAATGAAATAATAGAAAAAATAACGCCCTTTGGGAGATCAGAGCCAGTCTCACTCAATCTGAGCGTTCTGCTTTGCTCACAGCTGCGAATCTCAAATTGTAAATTGATTATGGTACCCAGTTAAGCTCAAGGATCTTTGATTTATGCCCATAATTAACATCCCATTGTGATACCTATTATATCCATGCAGGGAAAAAGAAATATTGTATGTACTGAATGAGTAGAAATATTAATTTGCATCAAGAAAAAACACCAAAAACTTCTATGAAACATCTGTGTTTATATAAGTCTACACAAACATGTACTTGGACTTGATTTTGGAAACAAGGCTCTTTTCCTTCTTGATGGGCATTCAATAATTGTTGCTTTTAGAGGGTGGATTTGCCATCTTCTTTTGTGACAGTATTACCGTGATTGAGGGGGATTGCTCAGGAGGAAAGCACAGAGGCACTTTTCTGTTATCACTGGTGAAGTGTTGGTAACATAAGATCTTTGGAGTAATGACACCTGCACTAACAATTGAATGTAATTCTCAGATATTTTCCATTGAACCCAGAGAGGGTGAGCAAATAGGCTTTCATCATTTTCCTAAGAGAGGTTATGATGCTGCCACTCCCATATTCACAAACCTGCAAGATTTTTGCCCATTCAGAGCATCTTATTTTATGGCTTAAATTACTACTGTAATATAATGTAATGGGTTAGTGAGGTTCTAACCAAAGCCCACCTTATTGAAGTTTTCATATCCTAAGAGAGAAATATACTATTGCTCCTGTGAGAACATGACAAAGAGAAGAAACGGCTTCACAGAAGTCCTGTCCTACTTTCAGAAATAAACAACAAAATTAATTATCACATTGAGGCACCATCCAATAGTATTCTTATTTTGGAGCTAGGAAGTTAATGGGGGAGAGGAAAAAGCATTTATCAAGTGTTAGACACTTTGAAATATTAATTTCACAATAAATCTATAAGATGAATTATTATCCCATTTTACAGTAAAGAAAACTGAGTCTCAGAGAAATGAAGTTACTTCCCTATGATGATACGCCTAATAAAAGTGCAGTCAGAATACAAAACTTGTCCAGTATGACTTCTAAGTCCTATTCACACCACATTCTTAGTTACATGTATGAACAAGTACAATGATCAACCTTGAGATTGGGATTTAAAATTCTTACCTTAAAGTTCTCACTGTAATGGCCTGATAAAGTCTGCCTCCAAAAGCCCCTCAGCTCTAAGTATTCTGAGCAATCCAACTTTGGCTGCCTCCCAACAATTCAGCATATTTTCTTACGTTGCCAACTCCAGGGACACCAGTCATGTGTCAGCTCTTTATTGCTTTAGAAATTAATGTATATGTTATATGTAGAAACATAAATATAAATAGCTTGATTTAAAATGTTTTAATCAAAGGTGGCAGAAAATATATTCCATATTTCTAGTGCTTTGTGTCAAGACTCAAGGCCTCTGCTACACTAAGAGTGTGTGTGTATGTATATATATGTATATGTTGTTATGTATGATCAAGTCGGCCCCGACTCATAGTGAGACCCCTTCTTGAGTTTCTGAGGCAGTATCACTACGGAAGTAGATTGCCCACCCTTCCTTCCGAGGAGTGGCTGGTGGGCTTGAACTGCCAGCCTCCTGGTTAGCAGTCAAGTGCCTTAGGCACTATGCTACCAGAGCTCCTATATATATATATATAATATATATATATATATATAATGCATTTCATTGAAATATAATTTATGTACAGTGAAATACAAAAAAACTAAAGTGACTGACATGAGGAGCGAGGAGCTCTGGTAGCGTAGTCCCTAAGGCACTTGACTGCTAACCAGAAGGCTGGCGGTTCAAACCCACCAGCCAATCCTCGGAAGGAAGACGGGGCAATCTACTTCCGTAGTAATACCTGCCTCGGAAACCCAAGGAGGGGTTGCTATAAGTCGGGCCCGACTTGACGGCACATACCAACAACAACAAAGTGACATGGGTCAATGTCACCCTGGCACACCTGGCAACCAACAAAGAAAGTTTCCCTCCTTATATAAACCTTTCCTTGACCCTCCACAACAATGAACTAATACTACATTTGTCCTTGTGTGATTGACTTATTTCACTCAGCATAACGTCCTCTAAGTTCATCCATGCTATGCTGTGTTTTGCAGAATCTACATTATTCTTTAGTGATGCACAGCATTCCATTGTGAGTATGCACTATAGTTTGGTTAAGTGTGTATTTTTAAGAACTTATCTATTAAAAAGTGGCCAGTGTCATAGATTTTTAAATGACTGGTTTTGTTTTGTTTTGTTTTTCCTAATTTAAAGTACAAAGCTTTAAATGTATGCTTATGGTGACAATTAAGGAAATGCCAGATTAGAGAGGGCATAGGTATTCTGTGAATGGCACTCATTTAAGTTCATTTCCACCCCAGATCTCTGCTTGAATATCATTCAATCGCAAATCTCTCTATAAAAGTGTCTGGCTGTCTCTTAAACCCATTTACGCTCTATGCTTCAATGCTTTCCCTTGGCAACTTATTCCATATGCTTAACTTCTTCCAGGGAAACAGTTCTGTCTCAATTCACAGAACAGCACACCAATCAACACAAGCAGGCAAGCAGGTAAAGAAAGGAAAGAGAGACAGACACACACAGAAAGAAAGTAGTGTATGAATGTAGCTAGTCCAATAAAAGTAATGTTTTAGGAAGCAAAGAGTTTTAAACCAAAAGAAAACTAACCTAGCACCTACTACCCCCAAGCAATCAGAGGGTCCTGAACTTGAATTTATAACCCAAACACTCTGTACCAGATGCAACTTGAGACACACAACTAGTAGCACTACTGGGGATTTATGACTTATGACTTGTTCATATTTAATTTGTAACCAAACACTTCCCCTTCCTCTTAGCTACCTTAGAACTCTTGATTAACTCTTGTTTTCACAGGTCAGAGGTTAAATAAAGGAAGGGAAGCATTCTGGGGTGAGATTGCCCAGAGCACCACATCCAAGAGTGACCTTGTGCAAGGAACATTAAAATAAGTGATAAGGCTAGAGACTGCTCAAGACAGCTGATGTTCAAAGCCTCCTTTGGGTAAGAAGCGGACCTTACAACTAGAGAGCTGGCAACAAACACAGACAGGAAACTGTTCTGCTCTCAAGTTACCTTTAGTGACAGAGCACCTCTCTCACCAAGAGGTTTTTCCCAAACTGTTTTTGGAAAGGAAACTGGAGGTTTTGAGGAAAAGTCACTCATGATGCACCAAACAAATAAAAATAGTAATAGTAGAAACCACACTTATTCATGAATTACTAAATGTCAGACACTTTACATGCAATCGCTTCTTTAGTCCCCATAGTAATTCTATTAAGCAGATATGATTACATCCCTGGAGTTTCTGGACAGGGCAAACGGTTAACACTCTCTGCTGCTAACTGAAAGGCTAGAGGTTCTAGTCCACCCAGAGGCACCACAAAACAAAATCGTGGTGATCTACTTCTGAAAAATGAGCCACAGAAAATTCTGTAGACCACAGTCGTACTGTGACACAGATGGGGCAGCCAGGCCTCGGAATCTACTTGACAGCAACTGAAAAGAAGGAAAAATTATATCCCTGGATAAAAGATGAGGAAACTGAAGCACAGAATGGTTAAGTAATTTGCTCAAAGTCACAGTCACAACCTTGTAGATTAAAGTCAAATTTGTTGTTGTTGTTGTTGTTATGTGCCGTCGAGTCAAACCCGACTCATAGCGACTCCTCCTTGGGTTTCCGAGGCAGTATCACTATGGAAGTAGGATTGCCCAACCTTCCTTCCGAGGAGTGGCTGGTGGGTTTGAACCACCACCGCCATCTGGTTAGCAGGCAAGTGTCTTAGCCACTATGCTACCAGAGGTCAAATTTAGGTCACCGAAATCACAAATTAAGAAACCAAGTAAAAAGTTGAATCTAAAGTACTTTACTATACCAGCAGATACTTTTCTAGGGGGAAAAATTTCTCAGGGAACAATGTCAGTAAAGTGAACATTAGAGAGCACATACACTTTACAGACATTTGATTAAGTGTTTTCAAATTGTTGACAAATGGGATAATTATTAAGCTTACATTTCTTAAATAGACCAACCTTCTCTTCCTCTTCCTTCCTCCCCCCCTCCCTCTCTCTCTCCCCACCCCTTTCTTTCTTCAGTGCCTAATATAAGCCAGGCACTGTGTAGAGATGAATAAGGCATAGCCCACTACAGTGGGTCCCTGGTTTAGACTGCGTATGAAATCCTCATGTTATTAGCAATGATCTGATAGAGGCAACAAGAGCACAACTTAGAAAATGTGGCAAGTAATGGCTAGGCCACGCTGAAAGGAAGCAAGATGTGAATTCCTTCAGCACCACAACCACAAAATACAGTCACAGCATGACACAGGAAGTTCCCTGAACTGAGGAACCCAAACCTGGAGCTAGGAACATACTACAGGGTGATCAAAGTTGGAACATAAAATGTCATTACTCTCTGTTGTTACTCTGATAAAAATTCTACCCCTCACCAATCTTTCTTATTTTTAAAATTATCTTTGTGCTTATAGGTTACTGCTTTATTATAAACCAGGAGAAGCAGTTCATAATGTAAAAAGAGCTTAAAATTGATATTATTAAACTCCCCAAAATATGGCTATTAAAAAAAAAAAAAGAATCACAAAAAACTAAACCTTAGAAAAAAGAAGTTTAATCAGTAAACCTCGTGGCTAAAATAGGTCTTTCTGATATAAATTCTTAACCTCCGTATTAAAAAACGAAAACTGAACTAACTGCCGTTGAGTTGGATCCGACTCATGGTGACCCCTCCTTGGGGTCGCTATTTTCTGAGCTGGTATCACTACAGAAGTAGATTGCCCAGTCTTGCTTCCAAGGAGTGGCTGGTGGATTTGAACTGCCAGCCTTCTGGTTAGCAGTCAACTGCCTTAGACACTATGCCACCAGAGCTCCTATAGGAAGAAAGAAAGCAGGCGCACTTCCTTCCAACAACTAACTACTAAAAGCAGAAAAAGAAAATGAAGGTCAGAAAACATATACATCAATCATTTTTTTTAGTATATTTTCACCAGCATTATACATTATGACAATTTTTTTTCTGGTAATATATTTTAAGTGGTAGTCTTTTATTACTTACAATAGGAAAACTTACATACACACACACCTAAATATGTACTATAAGAATGATTAAATAAATTATGGTAAATCCAGAAATGGAAAATTATGTTTTAGAATAATTTTTAATGATAGGGGAAAATGTCCATGAGAAAATATCTAACAAAAAGTAGTAGTAGACACAACCACTTATCATATGCAGTCATCTGTACTCACAGAAAGATGAGCAGAAAAAATAAAAAAATCAATAGTAGTTATTTCTAGGTTACAGGATTGTGGACAATCTTTATTTTTTTTCTACATTATGTTCTGCATTTTCTATGTCTTACGTATTGAGCATGTAGTGCCTTAAAATATAGGGAAAAAATGATTTTATCTTCGAAGTACTCTGTTATTTATAGTAAGCAAATACCTGGAAGCAACCAAAATGTAAAAAGAAGAGTGATTACAATAAATTATAACCTATTAAAATGATGGGATATTAAAATCAAACTATAGAAAATATTTAACAGAAAAATATTCATAATATATTTAGATATAAAAAGCAAGCTCTATTAAAAAATGGGCAGAAGACATGAATAGACACTTCACCAAGGAGGATATTCAAGCGGCCAACAAACATATGAAGAAATGCTCACGATCATTAGCTATTAGAGAGATGCAAATCAAAACAACAATGAGATACCATCTTGCTCCAGCACTAGTAGCAAAGTTCACCAAGACAGAAAATAACAAATGCTGGCGAGGTTGTGGAGAGATTGGGACTCTCATACACTGCTGGTGGGACTGTAAAATGGTACAACCATTGTGGAAAGCAGTATGGCGATTCCTTCAAAAGTTGGAAATACAAATACCATTTGACCCAGCCATCCCATTACTAGGTATATACCCTAAAGAAATGAGAGCCATAACAAGAACAGATATATGCACGCCGATGTTCATCGCAGCACTATTTACAATAGCCAAAACTTGGAAACAACCTAGATGTCCAACAACTGAGGAATGGATAACCAAACTTTGGTACATTCACACAATGGAATACTATGCAACGCTAAAGAATAATGTAGAATCTGCAAAACACCGCATAACGTGGATGAACTTGGAGGACATTATGCTGAGCGAAATAAATCAGTCACAAAAGGACAAATATTGTATTAGTCCGTTATTGTGAAAGTTAAGGAAAGGTTTATCTATTGGAGGACATTTTCTTTGTTGGTTACCAGGGGTGGGAGGGGAGGGGAGGGAATGCTGTTAGATAGATAGAGATAAATATTGATTTGGGTGAAGAGAAGGGCAATGTACCAAATGTGAGTGACCAATATGGCAGCATTGAGGATGAGAAAGACAGAGAGAGTTACATGGGCAGTACAAACAACAAATATGAACCCCTTTGTAAATACAATACTGAGTTGTCAATGAAAGCAAACATGGGTATAGGGACGGATAGATGGGTGAACAAGCTAAACAATTATGTATGTCTAAATGGAGAGGGTATCCAAGATCATATACAGGGTTGGCAGACAATGGGCCTCTCGAAGAGTATGAAGGGATGGACACTGGGAGGAGGTAACTATGGGGAGGAAGTGGGAGGGGAGCTGCTGCATTGTAAATTTTGGTCAATGACATGAGACAAAGTATATGTGAACTGCTGTATGAAAAGTGAATTTACTCTGTAAATCTTCACCCAAATCCTAATTAAAAAAAAAAAAAGCAAGCTCTATAGTGGCCCAGTGCCTAAGGCATTTGACTGCTAACCAGAAGGCTGGCAGTTCAAACCCACCAGGCCACTCCTCAGGAGGAAGACTGCGCAATCTACTTCCGTAGACATACTGCCTCAGAAACCCAAGGAGGGGTCACTATGAGTTGGAAATGATTCAACAGCAGTGTTTTGTTTTTGTTTTTGTTTTTTCAGTTTATAATACATAAAAACCAAAACCAAACCCACTGCCATTGAGTCAATTCCAAGTGATCCCACTGGGTTCTCAAGGCTGTAAATCTTTATGGAAGTAGACTGCCCCATCTTCCTCCTGCAGAGCACCAGGTGGGTTTAAACTATCAACCCTGGGGTTAGCAGCCAAATGCCTTACCTACTAACCCACCAGAGCTCCTCTATATAAGAGGCTTTTTCTAATTTTAATATTTCTATTTTCCTATAGTCTCCAAACTTTCTACAGTAAACATGTGTTCCTTTTATTAGCATTAAAAGAAAAGTATCTCCTCATCTCTTTTTTTAAAAAAACCAACAGCCACATGTGTGATTCTTTTCTGCCTACCAGCTTCAGCTCATCTTGCTGTGGGGTTGGGAGGGATCCGTCAGGGAGTGCAGAATCAAAAGCCTACCTTGTTTTTTTTGTTTTTTGTTTTTTAAGTGTGCTTAATAACTGTGATGACTCAGTTGCCAACAAGCTCTTTGGGTGAAATGGAAGTTTGCACTCTTTAAAGAACTGGTCCCACCAGAGCCTCACACTTGCGCGATGTACCATGCTTATCACAGATCTCAGTTCCAGGGCAGGAACGGTTGGCTAATAAGGTTTTCAGCAACCTTTCCTTAATATGGGAGCAGTCAGACACAATATACCCTGATGGGCCTCAGAAAGAGAGGCACATTCAACTATTCAAGGTCATCCCTAGAGAGAGGAAAAAACAAGGAGTCAGAATCTTTTTTTTTTTTTTTTTTTTTTAATACTCTGAAGCCAAATCTACAAGGCTAGGTCATTCATACAAGTATTCAATAAGCCTCTAGACGTGCCAGCCCGGGACTAGGCACTTATGATAAATAAATGAAAAAGACATAGTCTGTCCTCAAGGAATTCTAAGTCTCTCGGGGAAATAGACATATAAAGAGTTAATTACAATGCATTGTGAAGATACTTTGATATAGTTGGGCACCAAGAGCTGTGGGAATGCCAAGGAAGGACATGTCAACTAGACTGGGGTATCAGGAAGGTTAGAAAATAAAAAGATGGTCGATGGAAGAAAAGTGGAATTCCACGCCACAGAGACAAAGAACTACAAACAGTTCAGTGGTTGTATTCCAGGAGCGAGTGCAGAGCAGCATGCCTGTCTGCGGGATTTTTCTGGGGGGCAGCAGGTACGTGAGTGGGAAGGGGGTATTTCAGCAGCAGCAGCAGGCAAAATTAGAAACACAAAAGACCAGCTTGTGAGGGCTTTCTGGGCTAGGCTAGAGCATTTAGTTCTTTTTCTGAAAGCAATGAAGAATTTTAAGCAGAGGAGGGTTTTGATCAGATTTGTGTTTCCAAAAGATCACTTTAACAACAGAATGGAGGATGACTTGAAAGGGAAGTCTAGAAGCAAATAAACTCAAAGGTTTTAAGACCAATATAGCTGGCGTAAGTCCTCAAGGAAGAAGGAGGTTCGCAAAGTGAGGCCTTTTATCAGTGTTCTCTTAATCACTGAATACGGAAAAAGAGGGTATGACTCCGTAACAGAGGTACAAAATGAGCTTCCGTTAGGCTAAAGATTGACCCTGAAAAGTAAGCTTCTCTCGAAGCAGAGTAAATTGTGTAACGTGGTGGGAGAGTAAGTAGTGTCAGACAACCCAAAGCAATAGTTGTGGTTCCCCCACTTACTAGTGGACTTCCCCCAGAGTTACTTCAACTCTCCAAGGCAGCTTTCCTCTGCAAAAAGGCAACACTTCCTGTTTCCTAACAAAGCAGTGGTATGGAGCAAATCAATCAAAATAACACAAAGTACCTATCATAGTTCACAGAATATACCAGGCACTCAAAAATCAGTGTTAGACAGGAGACATATATTTGTTGTTTCAAAATAAAGAGTGATTCTGAGTCATGTTTGGCTTATTTTAAATGCCTTTAAAATGCTGAGTTCCACAAGCATATGTATATTCTTTATAAATGACTTTTAAGATTACAACTGTCACATAAGAAAGGACAGGGGTCAGTAGGAATTTTATTATTATTAATATTTATCCACCTGACACTACATGAAGATTTCATTTCAATGACAGAAGAAAAAAAAAAAAAAAAGATGGAGATCATAAATATGTCACCAGTATTTTTTTCAAACATTCTTCAATCATTCAACTCTTTTCAAGGCAACACTGCAAATAATTTATTGTACTTTCCTGACTAAAGGAATACCATATATTGTTTTAAGTTAACTAATTAGGTAAAACTTAACCTAGAAGATTTAGTATGCTAGAATAATATAAAAGATAACAACAGTAATAAGACTCTAAAAGCGATCATTAAACAAACATATGGATCTTAACATTTTTACCTTTCACAAATGTTTAAACTTAACTTTTACAGCCCTAAAATAGAGCAGCTTCAGTTAATTTAAAGACCAGTTTGGCAGACTAAGCCATTCATAGGATGGGAATGAAAATAATCTATTCTCTAAACTAAGCCAGGCACAGACCAAGCAGTTCAAGGCCACTGTTTCTACACATCACCTCAGTTACCTAAGATGAGTATTTTCAACTATAATTTACAAATGAAGAAATAAAGACTCAAAGACATGGAGTGACTTTTTCAAGATCACTAAAGCTAGAGCTCTGGTACTGTAGTGCCTAAGACATTTGACTGCTAACCAGAAGGCTGGTGGTTCAAATCCACCAGCCACTCCTTGGAAGGAAGGTTAGGCAATCTACTTCTGTAGTGATACCGCCTTGGAAACCCAAGGAGGGGTCACAATGAGTCGGATCTGACTCCCGGGCACATAACAACAAAGCCAGGAACACAGAGGCAGGATTTGAAGTGAGGTCTTTCAGGTTCGAAAGCTCATGAGGCTCTTTTTTACTTTCTTCTTCTTCTTTTTTTTTTAAATCAACTTTGAGTTTACATACAGTAAAGCCAACCATTCTAACTGCACATTTAGATGAGTTTTGACAACTGTATACAGCTGTGTAACTACTACTACAATCAAGATAGAATATTTCCGTGACCCCCAAAATAGTCCCCTGCACTCCATCCAAGTTAACCTCTCTCATCCATCACTGGGTGTCTATTAATGTATCATAGCTCTTATCACACTATATTAAGATCATCTGTCTACCACCTGTTCTTCCTACCATCTACCTTGTTTTAATTCACTTTTTTAAAGAACATACAGTAAAATTTACTTGTTTTGGTATAGAGTTCTATGAGTTTCTACAAATGCATATAACTGTGTCACAGACATTCAAGATACAAAATAATTCTATCACACCATCAGCCCCAAATTTCCTCATGTTATTCCTTTATAGTCACCCTTCCCCTACTCCTGCCCCTAGCAACCACTGATCTAGTTCTTATTACTATGATTTTATCTTCTTCAGAATGCCACATAAATAGAATAATACAGTATATGTGGCCTTCTGAGTCTGGCTTCTGTCATGATCTTTTAAACAACACTGTCTTTTTCCCACTGCTGACCGATGAAGGACAAGTTTTAATTGTGAAATGTAAATCATGACGCAAAAAATGATGTCTGTTGAGCTCATTTAATTCAGACATGTAAATCAACAATTCTCATGCATTGCAACTCCATGGTGCTAGCTGTCACATCAACCAAGTGAGCTGGTATTACAGGAGTACCTTAAGTGTACCCAATGTATTAAAACAGTATATTATTCATAAACTTCTTGAGCAACATTATTTAATATTGACAAATTAATTGTGAAACATTTCATGTGTGACTAAAATATACAGTCTGTCTACTCTAGGGTGGAGTATTATATACCTCGCTTTCTCCTAGCTAAGGAATCATGCCCAATCCAGACAGATGTCTGAGCAGAATATTATGGGTGGTACCAAAGGTTAGCTCCAAGACCAGAAAAGGCAGAACCCAAGCTCTATGTCCCCTGGCACAACCAGGTTAGACAAAGGAGGTAGGAGTGCAGCCTGTTGCTCTGAGATGTTTAACTCTCTTATTTTGTGAAAGGGGAAATGGGAGTTTAGAAAGGAAAGAGTTTAACTACAGCTACACATTTGCAGAGCCAAAAGAAACTCAGAAGTGCGTATCTCTGTCCCCACTGAATAGTCTCTCAATCCTCCAATAAGAGGTTCTGCTCTACCTCCTATGAAGTAGGGTGCAAAGTAACATGGTTTCTCTTAACTGAAAGAATACAGTAGGGTGGCTGCTATTTTTAATATCTCAATTTTTCCTACCTCATATGTCATGGAAAATCAAAATTTCAATTGGATTTCACAGGGAATTTCCATAACCCTTTTTACTAACCAGGATTTGAAACGTCTGTTTAGCTCCAAAGTTGATGGTCTTTTTTGCCATTCTGAATATTTTGATATCTACTCTGACATCTATTTGGTGTATTATTATATGGTTTATTCGGTCAACAAACATTTATCAACTATAAGGTCCTGGGCTTACAATCTCTAGTTCTAAGAAGCTCAGTGTTTAGAGGATGAATCAGACATGTAAATCAACAAGTGTAATGACTAAGGTTAAGTGCTATGAAAGAAGTATGCACAGACTTTCTCTCACATGAGCGTCTGCACATGCACATGGCACACTATTAAGCCCATCAGAGGTGACAGAATTTGTTTAAGTCTTAACAGCTAATCATTCTAAATTAAATAGAAACAGTTACCTTAGAAGATCCTTGAAGCACAGTTGAATAAAGGCTACTGGAGCACAGAATCCAACAGCAATGTCCAAAAAAGACTACTTGATATTTTATGAACAATTCCTTCTTTTTCCTTTTTTTATTAATACAATAAACTGCCACCTTTGTCTGGGTCCAGAATGTAAAATCAGGAAATAAAATGGCAAGTCTTACAACTGTGAACTTCAATCAGCTCATTACAAACCAAAAAGACATATTTGAATGCATGTTGCTACATTCATTTACCTATTCTGCCAAGCCATTCAATTACACGATTTCAGATTCTGTATAAAAAATACAGCCATATTTCTTTCAAAAGCTGGTATTTGGAGAAAAGTGATTAGAACAGCATGCTATGATATGTTAATACAGTGGTTTCATTTAATGGGCAATGGCAGTTTCTGAAATGCTCCCTGTACTTTAAATTATTGTATTTAGAATTCAAGACTATAACATGCCTAAACTTTTTTTCTTTACTGCTATACAATACACTCCACTACCACTGTGAATGCAAACAAAACACATTATCAGAAGAGGTTTTTTTTTTTTATTATTATTAACATTTGTAATCCTAGCAAAAGTCATTTTTAAAGGTGGAGAGTGGGTATACTGGGTTGTACAAAATTGTGTGAACACTGGAAAGGATAAAGCATTATAATTGAGGAGAGAAAAAGCTAAAGCAAGAGAAAGACCTAAGCCAAAATTTAACATCCCTTGGAGAGACAGGGCACAAAAGAGGAGATGGAGTTTATTCTAACCAGAAGCAGCTGTTGCTGCTCAAATTAGGAAGCATTTCTAATGAATCAGCAGTTCTTATAATAAATATACTCCCCTTTGAAATGTGAGGATTCTGCTATGAGAATTTCTTTTGATATATTTTTTACATGAACTCATTAGACTGAAAAGAAGCACGAAGTGAGCATGTTCCTTTCTAAATTACTATGGCTATCTTATCCATATCATGGCTTCTCAAAGCTAGCTAGCCATAGGAAAACAGAGAATAAGAAACATAAAGCTGAAAAGGTTTCTACTCACTGACAGCCTTTGTGCATCATTCCAAACCAGCTTCGTAAGGTGCTTATGCAACAGCTATGTCTTACCAAATACCTGCCACCACAGTAACAAGTGCCAGCTAAATTTAAAATGGTAATTGTTGTTGTTGTTATGTGCTGTCGAGTCGGACCCAACTCACAGTGACCTCTCCTTGGGTTTCCGAGGCAATATCACTACAGAAGTAGATTGCCCAACCTTCCTTCCGAGGAGTGGTTAGCAGGTTCTGGTTAGCAGTCAAATGCCTTAGGCACTATACCACCAGATGTTGTTGTTGTTATGTGCCATCAAGTCGAACCCGACTCATAGCGACCCCTCCTTGGGTTTCCGAGGCAGTATCACTATGGAAGTAGATTGCCCAACCTTCCTTCCAAGTAGTGGCTGGGTTTGAACCCCAGACTTCTGGTTAGCAGTCAAGTGCCTTAGGCACTATGCTACCAGAGCTCCCTATACCACCAGCTGTTGTTGTTATGTGCCGTGGAGTCAGACCCGACTCATAGCGACCCCTCCTTGGGTTTCCGAGGCAGTATCACTACAGAAGTAAATTGCCCAACCTTCCTTCAGAGGAGTGGCCACTGATAATCTTTTCACCATCAGTGCTTAATTCAAACCGCCAGTATTATGAATCCCAGTCTTAGTCACATAGGGATCATGGGAAACTATTGATTTATTTTTCATTGATGGTAAACTATACAGTATTGCTGCCCAGTCATGGAAAACAAGAACAAGAAAATTTATTTCCTGTGCTCTGCTTCAGCCAATCATAACCACCCACTTCTCAGGTAGCTTAATTTGGAAACTGTGTCCTAATCCCTAGCAAGGCCTGGGAATATAACAGATACCTCCCCACCCCACCCACCACCCACCCCCAATGCAAAAGATGTATCAATAGATTCAAGGAACAAGCAAGAGCTGTATTTTGGAACCACCAGAGCTTCCCCAAATTCTAACCTGGTGAAGATCTGCTTGTTCCTCGGATATTCCTCCTGTTGTTTTAAAAAGATAAAAGGAAAGCCAACCAAACGAACAAAAACTATGCACACACAAATTTATTTCATTCCCACCAATGTTCCATCTTTCTCTTCTTCCTTGCCATTAAATAAACGATTCTTAACAAAGGTTTCTCTAAGCAAAAATCACCGTATCCCTATCAATGCAGACAGATAATTAAAGGTGCATCTTCCCGTTCTCAGAGATGAAAGAGCAACCGCATGGGCATTATCCTACCCACTAGCTATCTTTCTCCAACTTTTAAACTATAAGCCGCCTCCTCCTCCTCCTCTTCTTCTACAGTGCATTCTGAGAGCCTAAGTGCAAAAGCTTGGAAGGTTTTCTGGAGTGACACAATGTGCCATGGAGAGACTGTAGAGTTGCCTGGTCTTTCATCCCCTCAAATCAATGATACTTAACTTTAAATGAAAAGGAAGGGGCATTCTAAACATCAACACAATCTTGAGGTTAATTAAAACCTAAAATTTTCACAAACGTACATAGGCCACTGTGGCTCCGAACAACAGGTTAAAAAAGAATGTGAGGGATCGATTGATTGTTGTTTAGGTTGCCAGGTGCTGTCAAGTCTATTTCAACTTACAGCAACCCCATGTGAACCAAGACCCACTGCTGCCGAGTCTATTCTGACTTATGTTGTTGTTGTGTGCCGTCGAGTCAGACCCGACTCATAGTGACCACTCCTTGGCTTTCCAAGGCAGTATCACTACAGAAGTAGATTTCCCCATCTTCCTTCCAAGGAGTGGCTGGTGGATTTGAACCACCAGCCTTCTGGTTAGCAGTCAATGCCTTAGGCACTACACTACAAGAGCTCCCATTCTGACTTACAGCAACCCTGTAAGACAGAGTAGAACAGCCCCACAGGGTTTCCAAGGCTGCAAATCTTTACTAAAGTGGATTGCCGTATCTTTCTCCCACAGCACTGCTGGTGGGTTCAACCTTTCAGTGCTAACCTTTCAGTTAGCAGCCAAGCACTTAAACCACTGTGCCACCAGGCTCCTTGTTCCCTCCCTAGAGACTGGGTAACCCTATCACTTTAAGACAGCTCACTTGGCCGTGAAGCTGTGATTTAGTGTCCCTCTCTGGAAGAAAGGAAAAAGAGTGTGATTAATTGCCACAACCAACATTACAAAATTCCATTTTTAAAAGGAGGACTCAATGTCCTAGGAAACAAAATAATTAAAATTATTTTTCCTTTATTTTCCAAAATGTGTCCAACCACTGAATAGTTAGCTCCACAGAATTGCCTCAGACTCATTGCCCTGCAGCTCTGCATTCCCACAGAAATACTGGCACTAGCCTAGTGCTTACTGGCTCAGCCTTTCTTCAACTGAAAGGATAGCCCTGCAGTCTGTGCACTTCTTTGCCCTGCACACCATGTTGGACAACTACGGTGGCTTTGAAAATATTCCATGAGATGAGGATGAAGCAAATATGTAAGGAACTAGCAGAGGGGGAAAAAAGAAAGAGTTTAGACTAAGGAAAAGGAGTTCAAGACATCAGAAATCTGGACTGATTTATACAGAAAGATGCCCAACTTATAAGTTCTTAAGATAGCAAAAAAATTCCAAAGAGTCTACAAATTGACAGAATATTATGCTCAGGGATGGGCATAAACACAAGCTTTGCCCATTAGATATAGACAAGTTACTTATGAGTTGGAATCAACTCGATGGCAGTGGGTTTTCTCTTCTTTAAAAGGGAGCTAATTACCTCATACAGATGTCATAAGAATAAAACAGTACAATTCGTATGAAGTGCTTAGAACAAGAATTAATAAATGGCAGCTGCTATTAGTACCATTATTCATTCTAACAGTCGAGAATCATTAGGTAAAGTAAAGAACACCTATGCAATGTAGTACTATGTGACACGAAAAGGGGCCTTCAGAGAGAAAAAACTTAACATTAAGAAAAAATGCCTCTATGTAAAAAGTATCACCTAAACATAAACAGTATCTCAAATATGGAAACTAAATATATGTATGTATGTGCACACGCACGCACACACACACACACACACTTACATGGAGTACTGGGACAATTTACTTCTATAAAAGTTTACAGCCTTGGAAACCCAAAGGAGGTCACTGAGTTGGAATTGACTTAATGGCAGTGGGCTTTTGGATATACATATATAGGCAAATATATATATATATAAAACACACACACACATATATACAACACATTATTTTCAAAAGGACTAACAGGAAATAACATCAGAATTTGTTTGGATGGTGAAATTAAAAGTATTTTCTTCTCTGTACTGAAAAAAAAAATTTAATTTCTAAAAATATATTTATTCAAAATTCACGTTCATTTTTTCCCTGTAAAAACCCAATACTTCATTTTTTAAATCAACTATCCTATCCCCCATTAAATAAGTAAGCTTGGGGACCTTTGTTGAAAAATTAAAATGACCATGTATTAATGGAACTGTCTCTGGATTCTCCATTTTGTTCCACTGATCCATATGTTGATCTTTATAACAATACTATTAGTCTTGATTATGGCAGCTTTACAGTAAGACCTGACATTAGATAATTTTTGTCTTCGAACTGTGTTCTTCTGTTTCAAAATTTTTTTAGCTGTCTTGTCATATACATTTCCATACAAATTTTAGAATCAGCTTGTCAGATTCTATTAAAAAAAAAAGCCCAGTGGGAGTTTGATTGAGACTATTGATTAATTTGAGAGCACTGGCATACTAAGAACATTGAGTTCTTGGATGCAGGAGCACGGTGGATCTCTTTATTTATGTGGATCTTATCTTAGCAATGTTTTGTACTTTTAAAGTTAGAGGTCATGCAGCTATTTCATTAAATTTACTCCTAAGTATTTCATATGTTTGATGCTATCATAAAAGCTGTTCTTTTATTAATTTTAGTTCACCACTTTAATACCAATTTCTTTATCTCATACCATATACAAAAAGTAATACAGAAATGAATCAAAGACCTAAATATAAGAGATAAATCTAAAAAAAAGTCTAGAGTACAAGGTAAGAGAAAATCTTTATGATCTAGAATTATGCAAAGACTTCATAGGACAAACACACACACAAAAAAAACATGAACCATAAAAGAAAAAACTGATAAGCTGAACTTTGAAATTAAAGCTTTATGATCTGCAAAAGACAGTGTTAACAAAATGAAAAGGCAAGACATAGACTGGGAGAAAATATTTTCAAAGCCTATGTTCAACAAAGGGAGCTCCGGTGGAGTAGTGTCTAAGGCACTTGACTGCTAACCAGAAGGCTGGAGGTTCAAATCCACCAACTACTCTTCAGAAGGAAGGTTGGGCAATCTACTTCCATAGTTATACTGCCTTGGAAACTCAAGGAGAAGTTGCTGTGAGTTGGGTCTGATTCAATGGCATATAACAACAATATATCCAATAAAAGACTTATAGCCAGAATATATAAAGAACTCCTATAATTTACTACTAAGACGACAAACAACCCAATTTAAAAAGTGAGCAACAGATCTGAAGAGATATTTCACAAAAGAAATACAAATAGCAAATAAGCATGTGAAAACACGTTCATCATTATCAGTCATCAGGGAAATGTAAATTAAAACCACAATGAGATATTATCATACATTCAATAAGCCAAAAACCAAACCTGTTGCCATTGACTGGATTCTGACTCATAGCAACCCTATAGGACAGTAGATTTCCAAGGTTGTAAATCTTTATGGAAACAGACTATCACATCTTTCTTTGTGGGTTTGAATCACAGGACTTTTGAGTTTGCAGCTGAGTGCTTTAACCACTACACAACCAGGGCTCGTATACATTCAATAGAACGACTAAAATTTAAAAACTGACAATACCAAGTGTTGGTAAGCAAGTGGAACTATTGGAACTGGTCAAATATTTCTGGAAAGCAATTTTGTAGTTTCCTACAAAGTTAATCATATACTTACCACACGACCCAGTTAATTTTTCCCTAGGTACGTTCCCAAAAGAAATGACATCTAATGTCCACACAAAGACTAGAACATGAATGTTTATATCCATTTTATATACAGTAACTAAAAACTGAGAACAATCTAATGTCCATCAGTAAGTGATTCAACTGCTATAGCCATACAATGGGATACTACTCAGCAATAAAAACATACACATAACAACATGGATGCATCTCAAAAATGTTATGCTGAGCAAAAGAAGCTAGATACAAAAGAGTAAATACTATATGACTGTATTAAATAAAACTCTAGGGAAAGCAAAGCTATTCTATAGTGAAGGACAACATCCATGGTTGCCTAGGACCAGTGTTGATGGAAGGTAACTAGGAAAGGAACTTTTAGTTGTGACAGAACTGTTCTATATCTCAACTAGCATAGTGGCTAAGACACTTGCCTGCTAACCAGACGGCTGGCGGTTCAAACCCACCAGCCACTCCTCGGAAGGAAGGTTGGGCAATTCTACTTCCGTAGTGATACTGCCTCGGAAACCCAAGGAGGGGTCGCTATGAGTCGGGGCCGACTCGACGGCACATAACAACAACAACAACAACATAGTGGTGGTTACATATCTGCATATATTTGCCAAACCCATTACATTGTACACCTAAAATTGGTGAATTTTAATGTAAATTATACCTAAAAATATAAATGCTTTCATTTCTTCAGGCATTCAGTTTTACCATATACAAGATTAGATACTGTGAACCACCCTCCAAATAGATTCAATTAGAATACTAGATTATATATTTACATATACACAAACACTATCTTTAAACATGCTGCTAATCTGGCAAAAAGCAAATATTCCATAGGCAATAAATGATATGGTAACTGGAACTCAGAAAGGTAAATTAGCAACAAAGCTTTCATCCTGAAGCTCACTGCCAAACCATTAAAAAAAAAAAAAAATCACTGCCATAAAGTCGGATCCCACCATATAGCAACCCCTCCTTGGGTTTCTGAGGTGGTATTTCTACAAAAGTAGGTCACCCAATCTTCCTTCCGAGGAGTGGCTGGGGGGTTTGAACTGCCAGCCTTCTGGTTAGCAGTCAAATGTCTTAGGCACCATGGGCACTTCAAAAAAATAAACTTTATATAACCATATATAAAACATCGTAAGTATATGAAAAGACACTAAAAGGAATTATTTCCTAATTGTTGCACATAGGTGATAGGGTTATGTGGAATTGTTTTTTTCCTTTGTCTATTTCTTTAAAGCACTTAGAATTTGGCAAGGAGACTGGGAAGAGTACTCTCTGATTACATAATTGGGAAATGTTTTACATTCTTAGGAATAAAATATCAAAAAACGAAAAGAAAAACTCTTGGAGCCTTCTGTTTTTCAACTCTTAGCATTCTTACTACCCAGGACTCGAAGTTTGCTTTTAACTGATTCTAACCTTGTCTTAAGGAGCTCTGGAGACAGAGTGGTTAAGCACTCAGCTGCTAATCCAAAGGTCGGTAGTTCGAACCAGCTGCTCCATCACAGAAAGAAGTGGTAATCTGCTTCCAAGAACATTACAGCCTTGGAAACCCTACGGGACAGCTCTACTCTGTCCTACAGGTTTGCTATAAGTTGGAATCAACTCCACAGCACACAATATCAACCTTAGTAAATGACCACTTAATATCTGCATCATATTATTTGCTTTGGCACTTCATTTTCAAGGACCACACACTAAATATGTGACCCCAGAACCTAGGTTAAACATAAAACTTGAATTTTATTTGCAGAACTGGGATGACTACCACTGCCTCAGCCCCTTTTGCCTATTGGTGGACTGCCTACTGCTCCCCTGGAATTAACCTGGAGTCAGCTGGTCAGTGTACCAAGAGCTGTCACTCTATAACCCAGCAGGACTGGAAATGACCAAGTCAGTTTAGGTCTGAAAGTGGAAATGCCAAGCATTTCTGCAACCCTATCAGGGAGAAGGCCTAAACGGAACAGACAGGTCTCCTGCCAGCTCAGCAGCCTCTCTGTAAGAGGTCTCTTCAGTTCTCAGGACCTCTCTTTCCCAATCCTACTTCTGCTCCTGGCCCCTCTCTAAGAACCAGTGCCCCAGTTTCCAGGTGAGAAGATACGTTCTTTGCTCTCAACATCTTTTAGATGGAATTCTTATAACAATCAAGCGTTGATTCTCACCTTGGGATCAACTCTGCTCTGACTCCTCATTCTCCCCAGACTGGATTTCCCTTGCTCTCTATGGTTGGCCTGGCACTGATTCTTCTGTGCCACCTTTGGAACTTGACTTCAGATATCCAATATTAGAATCCTTTTCCCACTCTCCCACTCAACCTCATCTCCTCACATCCCTTTAGTTTTCTGTAAAACCCAGCCTTCCGCTAGCATCTAAGTTCAATAACCTGTCAGTGCATGGCATGCTTCTCAATAATGACTATGGCCTCTGTAGGAGCTGATTTTGGCAGTTATAATGAACCTATGGGAGCTCTGGTGGCATAGTGCCTAAGGCATTTGACTGCAAACCAGAAGGCTGGCAGTTCAAATCCACCAGCCACTCCTCAGAAGAAAGGTTGGGCAATCTACTTCCGTAGAGACACCACCTTGGAAACCCAAGGAGAGGTCACTATGTGTCGGATCTGACTCGAGGGCAGTGAGTTTGGTTTTTTGGGTTTTGGAATGAACCTATGTTATAAACTGCATTTCTCATAGTCCATACTGAAGTTTCTCATAAAAAACTGACCACATTTCATGAAGCAGAAAAATGAATGATAAACATGAAATGAGTTACTTTCCATTTAAAATTTCTAAGGAACTTGAAAACTCAAGGCTTTTTCAGGCCAAGTGATGTACAATTCACTGGAATAATTGTGAGAAGTATTAGAAAAGGACCTTTATGATTTGTTCAGCACCTCCTATGTGCCAGGCATTTATGTATATCAGCTATTTAGTCCTCACTACAAGCCAATGAATCAAGAATTACCACTAGAGACAAACAACTGGACATTCACCAAGGTTTGATAATGTGGTAGAACTGGTATTTGAACCCAGGTCTATCTGATTTTCAAGTTCCTCTTCCTTTTGTCAAGGAGCTCTGGTGGTTTAAGTGGCCAAGGCATTCAGCTGCTAACCAAAAGGCTAGTGGTTCGACCCACCACCCGCTCCATGGGAGAAACATGAGGCAGTAAGCTTCCATAAAGATTTACAGCCTTGGAAACCTGTGGAACAGTTCTACCTGTCCTATAGGGCTGCTAAAGTCAGAATCGACTAGATGGCAGTGGGTCTGGTTTGATTGGGTTCCTTTCATCACACCATGTTGTTGTTGTTGTTGTTATGTGTCATCGACTCAGACCTGACTCATAGCGACCCCTCCTTGGGTTTCTGAGGCGGTATCACTACGGAAGTAGATTGCCCAACCTTCCTTCCGAGGAGCGGCTGGTGGGTTTGAACTGCCAGCCTTCTGGTTAGTAGTCAAATGTCTTAGGCACTACGCTACCAGAGCTCCTTCATACTGATGCTCAAATCTCTAACTAAATACTAAAGAGATACCAAAACACTTACAAATTCCTTACCTAATGCTTACGTAAATAATAGCCAGATTCATGCAAATGTTTTTGCTTATTAAGAAACAAACATCTTAAGAAAGAAAACCCAAAGAAAAGGTAGAAACAGTGTATTGTGATGCAAGAGTTGCTTTTTTCCTTGTTTATTTGTTCTGTTTGGTTTTCTCATGCTAGACAAAGTAGAGGAGCTCTGGGTCAGTGGAAAAGGGGAAGGCCTTCAATGAGATGGACTGATGCAGTGCCTGTAATGACAGCCTTAAGCAAGGCCATGATTGTGAGGATGGCGCAGGACCAGGCAGTATGTCATGTTGTACACAGGGTTGAAACCGACTCAATGACAAATAACAAAAATAACCAAATCTTGTAACAAGGACCAAGTAATAATGACTTTAAGGACCTCTGTTCAGTTACAAAGCAACAATCAATTGGAAAATCACTATTAGAGTTTGAATGCCAAATTTTGAAGGCTGAGTTTAACAAAACTATCACTGTAGAGAATCTTTTCTGGTCATTTATCAGCCAAGAAAAGATGCACTGTAAAAAACAAACAAACCAAACTCACTGTCATCAAGTCATTTCTGACTCATAGTGACCCCCATTGGGTTTCTGAGGCTGTAAATCTTTATGGAAGTAGATTGCCCCATCTTCCTTCTGTGGCACAGCTGGTGGGTTTGAAACTTCCGGTTAGCAGTCAAGTGTTTTACGCACCAGTTAAGTGTTTTACTCACTATACCACCAGAGCTCCTTAAAATGCACTGTGGAGTCATCTAATTAAGGTTCATTTAAAGAAACTTGAGCATCACACAAATTTGGAATCCTGATAATGTTTTAAATGTTGCTACAGATACCTTGTATGCCCTAAAACTTAGAATCTAGCTAGAAAATCTCAGAAGAGATCATTTCAACTTATCTTCCCCATCTACCCTGGATGAGGAGTGTGTGTCTGAGAATGTTTATACAAAAGGGAATAAATAAATATATATTTATATTTACACATAATTTCAATCAAATATTCTTAATCACACAACTATATGATTCCAAATGGTCAACATTTACCCAAAAGCAAAAGATGAGAAGGCAAGGAGGGGAATGAAAGCTAGGTAAATGTCAAAAGATCAAACAGGATGGGAATAACGAGAGTGCTGACACATTGTGAAAACTGTAACCAATGTCACAGAACAATATGTATAAAAATCGTTAAATGGGAACCAAATTCGCTGTGTAAACTTCTACCTAAAACACAATAAAATTAAAAAAAAAAAAAAACTACAGCAAACAAAACAATACAGTTATATATCTCCCAGCCCCACTGCTACAGTGAAATACTACCTGCTGCAAACCCAAAGCATAAATTTGCACACCTGATGGGGCAGTCATCCAATATTTTAGCCTTTCAGGTCAATGAGTTCACAGTCTCTATGACCTTCTTTACTGCAACTCAGTCACTTCTTCCTTAATCTTTCCTTGACCTCACCATTACTAAATCTGCTTTATCTCTGAAATCAATAAATAAAAGACTCCCCAGTTCTGAACCTCGTTTCCTATGCCTGGGTTTGCTCATCTTACAAGTCCTACGATAACTGTTCTTAACCCTCATCAACTAATAGTCTCTTCATTCACTCCATCCATGTCTTCACTCCCATCTTACACAGCTCAGTACTATCTATGGCCCATCATATCAAGACTTTATATCATCATGTCTCTTTTCCTTTCATCACATATTCATGGCAACACCATGACACACCTGAATGAATCTAACCATTCACCTTCTCTGTGCCGACATTTGCTGTTTTTTTGTTTTTTAATTTTTATTGTGATTTGGATGAAAGTTTACAGAGCAAATTCATTTTCAGAAAGCAGTTCACATATACTTCGTCTCATGACATGAACTGAAATTTCCCACAATGCAACAGCTCTCTTCCTCCTTCCTCTCCATTGTTACCTCTTTCATGTGTCCGTCCCTGCCATGCACTCCTGCCCCCAGAGCTGTCTCCCTATGCATACAAACCCCTTCTATTCTCCCATGATTGATCTCTCAAATGAATGGATCTACCTAATGTTAATGTTCAGCTCACATGCCTGTCTTTTGTTTGTCTGCAAGCCACAGGGGTGGGTTCAATTCCAGACCTAAAGGGCAGTTTGGGGTTATAGTCTCACGGGTTTCACCAGGCTCTGTCAGACCAGCAAACCTGGTTCTTCTTCTTCTTCTTTTTTTTTTTTTTTTAATATTTTTAGTTTTGTCCCACATTGTTCTCCCACTCTATCCAGAATCTCCTATATAGATCCCCCTCTGAGTGGTTGATAACAGTAGACGGGCACCATCTAGTTCTTCTGGTCTCAAGTCATATAGTCTGTGCCTACATTTAGACTGATAATGTATTGCTCAAAAGAAATTCACACATTCATACTATGCCTTTATAAAAACTCCACCCTTCCTTATGAAGTCCACAACATCAACTAAGCCTTTAATACCACCAGCAATATTTCTTTTTTTACTAGTCAGCCTGCATGATTACTTTAAATGTTATTCATTCTCTATTCAAACCTCTAATTGCCATACCCCTTTCTCCTTTATTCTCAGCATCTGATCTCATCATTTACTTCATAAACCTATCAGACAGGAATTGCCTCAACTTTCTAACAACACATTCCTTCCTGCACTCAATAAATATTTATTAAACTCCACTGGAAGTCTGGGCTCTGGAACTAGATTACCTATGTCTAGTTCCTATTATTTCAGCTCTGTTTCTTCAGTAAGCTTCTTAACCTATCTGTGCTGTGGTTTGAACATTTCTAAATTGGGGATACATTTCTAAATTGGGGATAATAGTAGTACCAACTTCACAAGGTTGTTATGAAGGGGTAAGTATATTTGGAGCACTCAGAACAGTGGCTGGCACAGAGTAAAGCACGTCATAAATACTTCTGTAGTGATACCACCTTGGAAACCCAAAGAGGGGTCGCTATGAGTCGGGGCCGACTCGACAGCACATAGTAACAACAACAGTCACCATGACAGGCACTCTGGTGGTGTAGTGCTTAAGGCATCTGACTGATAACCAGAAGGCTGGTGGTTCAAACCCACCAGCCACTCCTCAGGAAGGTTGGGCAATCTACTTCTGCAGAGATATTGCCTCACAAACCCAAGAAGGGGTCGCTATGAGTCAAATGTGACTCAACAACAGTGAGTTTGGTTTTTAGTTTTTATCACCACGATGTCAACTACATGAGCCAGGCACCAGATGTATATCTGTACCCATTCTTTCCTCCTTCCCATCTGTTATAATAGAGGAAATGGCTGTGTCTCCTCCATCGAAGGCCAATACCTCCACTTGTCATCTTTTAACTGGGTTTAGAGGCAATGAAAACAAAATAAATACAGTCTAATGTGAGAAGACCCATAAGACTAAGTAATTAGCCTGAGGACAAAGGCTATTAAAATGTAGAGTTGGGATTAGAAATCAAGTCCTACTGTGTAACCACATCATTCTGCCTTCCAAATTTCTAACACATTTAATTTGGCAGAAAATTCCACCTAAACACCTCAAGCTCTTGCTACAGAATTTCAGATTTGACAAATGAAAATTTTCTCCAAAGTAAAAATGGGCCTTTAAAGGTCTAAACACCTACAAGTATGCATAAAATACTCTAAATTACGGAAGAGGGAGTACTGAATTCTGAAGGTGGTCAGAGAAGGCTTTGCCACCTATAGGATGCCAACAGGAATATTTTGAACAGAAGTATGCAGAAAATCCCTGACCGAGAGTTAACAAGGGGCAGGGAATGCCTTGATGGTGAGAAAAAGTTATAGTTGCTACCGGCAGGAAATCTCCTGGACATGAGAAAATCTGTTTAATAAAAAAGGAGAACACATTAAAACTATTTGGCATGTGGGCCCAAATCAAACGGTACAGCATGAAAGTCTGGAGATCACCTGAGGACTAGAAGCAGAGTCCCTTCAAGTCGGGAGTTAGAGTTCCAACAACTGTCAAGGAATCCCTATCCTTCAAATACTATTAAAGAGATAATATAAAAGAACTTTAAGAAGTAACTGTGGATATGGCAGATAAGAGATTTCACTATGTTCAGAACACCTGGAATCACTTAAGAGACATCTGTTATCATCTGGGAATCACAGATTAGAGCACAGGACCACTGGTTTAGGTCAATTCAAATAGTATTTCCATTTCTCCACAGTGACTGCTCAGAGGAGTAGGGCAACAAGACCTAGGGCTTTTCATTATGGCTTTACACAAACCCTATATTATGGCATTTAAAAAGACAGTTTTCCAACAAATCAGGGTAAATATCAACAAATTTTTAAATGAAGAAAAAGGTTGGGAATATGAAAAAAATTTAGACTATCCTGAACATGACAACATGCCAATAATTCTTATATACAGTATCTTATCTAATTCTCATGCCAATAATGAAATAAGAATAATATTATCCCCCTTCTATCAATGAGAAAGAGCTCTGGTGGCAGAGTTCCTAAGGTATTTATTTGACTGCTAACCAGAGGCTGGCAGTTCAAACCCACCAGCCACTCCTTGGAAGGAAGACTGGGCAATCTACTTCCATAGAGATACTGCCTTGGAAACCCAAGGAGGGGTCGCTATGCAGATCCGACTCCACGGGAGTGAGTTTGAGTCTATCAATGGGAAAACTGAAATTCAGAGAGGTGAAATATTTTGCCCCTATCATATAGTTTATAAAAGATAAAGCTGGGATTTGACTCCAGATCTGCCCGATTTTATACTATGCATTTTCACATAAAGAGAGGAGATTAAAAATCATAAATTAATGCCCCTTTAGAAAGCTAGATCTATGGCTTACAGGCAAAAGCCATCTGCAACTAGGATTTATTTTAAAAAGTATTTAGAATCAGTTTGTATGATTAGAAACATTCTTGCCTAGAAGGCATGTTAGAATGGATCAAGAAAAGGAAAGACAAAGTACTAGTGTTTTAGCCTGGAGACTGCACACCCAGATGGATCAGCCTGTGTGGTGACCGACACTGGCTCTCAGCACATACATTGGAACACTCCAAAAAAGTCATTCTGATGGCTGGAGCTGCTGTCCTCTCACATGGTAGCTGGCTCTGCTTTAGTCACAGACACCAGCTCTGGCAGCAGGGTGGCTGAGAAGGCAGGCCAACAGGTTGGAGGTACAAAAACTCTTAGAGAGTCAACCCTGATACAACAGAAAGCCTAAAGAACACTGACATAAGAAAAGCAGTACAATTTCATATGATTGGAAATTACCCTAACCATAAAACAATGAAGGAGCTCTGCTGACACAATGGTTATAGCATCGGGCTTCTAACCAAGTTTGGTGGGTGAAACCTACCAGCTGCTCTGCAGGAGAAAGATGAGGCCGTTTGCTTCTGTAAAGATTTATAGTCCTGGAAACCCTACAGGGGCAGTTCTACTCTGTTCTATATGATCACTCTGAGTTTGAATTGACTGGATGGTAGTGGGTATAAAACAATGGGAGAGGAGAGGAGAGGACCAGAGAAACTGAGGCTGGATTCTATTCCAGGTCCCCTTCCCCAGTAAGGGTCCACAGGTTGGTTGCCAGGAACAAGCATTCCTGTGTAATGGATTTCACTAACTTTTCAAAAACATTTTTGTTCACTGATTTTTAAAACATGTTTTGTTCACAATTTAACTTTTGGATTAGCAAGAGAAATGAGAATCTAAAATTGTTGCAAAAAACAGCTCAGTGTCTTAGAGACCTTGGGTTGGCAGCACATCACACTAGCATGAGGTTTTTCTAGAACTCGCTCATTTAAAACTTGTAACAGACTGTGAGCTGCTTGTAGGCAGAAAGCTCCTTCATTTCCTGACATATCCAGCACCCACAGAAATGCCTGAGCAGAGCAGGTGCTTCATACATGTTTGGTTAATGAATGAATGAGTAGAGTTATTTAGCAAACTACCCAGAGTTGCTTTTCAGATGTTAAACAGCAAATCTCTAGATTTAAACTAAGCTAAATCTAAACAAAGGCACTCAGATTCCAGAGTTACGAACTGAACTCAGGGAAATTAATCCTCCATCATTGGATCTTTAAGTCACAAGTGCCCCCAAAGAGCATGATGTGTGCTGTCCTGGACCACTCCAAAGAGCAGCCTCCTTTAGGAGAAATACAATCTTGGTCATACCAAAAGCACTGGAAAGAAAAGCACATTTTCATCTACTCCCTTCACAATGACACTGTAAACAATTCTAGAGTAATTCTAGTCCTATAGTGGAAAGGCACAGTAAACGAACAAGGGAAACTAGTTCTCCTCCAATCATTGTTTTTCAGTTAGCATCTTCACAGATCTCTACATCTGGGTCACATTAGATCTGATCAAGTAGAGAGTGGACCCATAGGCAACACTTACCTTCAAAGAGTTAAGAACACTCACAATGCCCATTTGCTTTTAAAGGATCCCATATAGTAATAGTATTAAGCTCTCATTTTCAGCATTAGCTGAAAGAGTGTTCAAAGCCTTAAAAAGAGGGAAGGGGAGACAGAGGAAGCCTGCCGGGGCATCACAGCTGCCTTGAAAGCTGGAAGACCGCTGTAGTCACAGGCCATCAGTTTCATGCCTGTGGTTTCTTTTCACTCTCAGAGTCAATTTAAATTACTAACAATCAGGAAACGACATGACAAGACATCCATTAAAGACAACTACTAATAAAATCAAAACTAAATATCAAATCGGATCATGGTATGGCTGGCTCCGGGGTTATAATTTAAGCTTGCATGAAGTGCAAACTAATGCAGAGGAGGTACTGCTCTGAAGAACAGAATTAATTGCCTTTGTGAGTTCTCCCAACTCACAAAACTCCTTCAGCAAAGTTCCTGCTTTGTTAACAAACAGTAGTCACTTAAAATCCCAGATGCTCTCAGCAGAGCATACCTTTGGTGGGATGGAGGCATGAGCAATGCATTTTTGTTTAAACTTCTCAATAAACTATGCCAACATTTTCCAACAGTACACCTTACCATAAATTCAGGAACCATAAATGCGAATTTAACAAGCTAGGTTTTAAGTCTGATGCAAATAACTTTAACTTGGTGGGTGAATGTGGCTACTCTTTCATTTTACATTTCCTTTTGCCTGCTAAAGTTACAGTCCAAAATATACCGAGAAAGCATAAACGCACAGTCACAATGCAGCCCAAGATATTCGGCAGTGCTTAGTGGCGTTATACTCGAAATTTGATTGATAGTCCACCAGACCTAGTAACACAGGTACTGACTTCTCTCAGAGCTAGTCAGAGAACTTGGGCAAATGGCACCTTCTCTGGGCCACACTGGTAAACTGAGACACAAAAGGGATCTAATATTAAGTTTGATTGGAAATTTCAAGGGAATGGAAAGTATTTTGATCACCACTGCGATCCCAGTATTTGTTTGTTGAATGAATGAATGGAGTCCACAGCCTAGGCCAAGCCCTGATTAGGAGATGTATATATCTCAATTAATCCCCATGACAATCCTATGAAAGGGAAAGTTTATCCCAACTGTGCAAGATCACCTAGCTACTACATAGTATGAAGATTTGAACCAACTTGTTCTAACAACAAAATCTAACTTTTTTCTTATTTTCTTCTACTAAAAGAAAAAAAATAAGAAGCCCTGGTCACACAATGGTTAAGTGCTCGGCTGCTAAATGAAAGGTTGGTAGTTTAAACTCACTAGCAGCTCCTAATAATGAAATGGGAGCTCTGGTGGCGTAGTACCTAAGACATTTGACTGCTAACCAGAAGGCTGGAGGTTCAAACCCACCAGTCACTCCTTGGAAGGAAGATTGGGCAATCTACTTCCATTGAGATACTGCCTCAGAAACCCAAGGAGGGGTCGCTATGAGTCAAATCGACTCAACGGCAGTGAGAGCTAGAGCAGTTCTGAAGGAGAAAAGACCTGGCAATCTGTTCCCATAAAGATTTTAGCCTAAAAAACCCGTTGTTAAGTCAGACTCTACTCAACTGCACACAGCAACAACAAAAAGAAGAAAAATAAACAATCACTATGGAACGGAATTATTTTACTCACATCACACATGCCCCAAATCATTTTAGTGTGTTCAAAAATAAATAAATAGGATACCACCATTTTTAATTCCTAAAACCTATTTTAATGTAAATACTTTGCTATGAGTTGGAATCAACTCCACTGACGGCAATGGGAGTTTCAGACTTTATTTACATATACGCAATTTTGAGTTACCTGTGGACAGAACCACACAGGAACCCCTGACAGTCTTCCAGAGGGCTGCCCTCATGGCTTTTGCCAGAGTACATAGTTCGTTCCCTACCATCCTAACCCATCACTGAAATGCCAAACCGTGTATTGCTGGAATGGCCCCATTCCTCTGGCATGCATCATCCAAATTTTTGCAAAGCGCCTACAAAGGCAATTTTGGAAACATACAACTCTTAACAACTCTCCCATCTGGTTTTCACACCAGCTCCTTCCTCCATAAGCCACAGAAGTCACAGGCAGCTCCTGTTTTCTGGGAAACTAGCTGTCTTTTCATCTTGCTGGGTGTATGTTATGTCTGTCTGTCAGCAAATTGGGAAATGGCCTCCATCCTGACAGATACATTTTGTAAAGCCTTAAAAGCACATACACTACAATGTGAAGAAGAGGGGAAAAAAAGGGGGGGGGGACTTTTCTGGTTTGGACTCTGGGTATCTGCTCTTTATGGCTTGTGTGTCAAGGGAATGGGATTTCCCAGGTAGATGCACTAATGTAAAATGCATTAGTGTTAAGGTAGGGGCTCCCAATCCACCCAGGGCCAAAGGGTTAATACAAAATGACAGAATTTAATGACTGCCATCATGGTTGCCAGGCAACCAAGAGAAGGTGTGCCATAAAGGCCTAATTAATGAATGAGGTAGCAAGAGTTTCTGTTAAGTTGGTAAGCAGTTCACAGTTCACCATTGGTTGGCTCTGCCCAGATGGTAATACTCTTAAGCTTTCTTAGCTCCACTGAGCAGCAGCAAAATAATGTGATTACAGTTGCAGCTCTGGCTAAAGTTCCGACGTTCCTTCCATAGTCAGTGCAATTTCTCAAGCAGTAGAAACAACAGCCTCCTACACAACTCATACTGAGAACTGAGTGTTTGTATATTGTTTCTCATATGATTCTGTGCCAGAGGGACACAGTAACAGTTATTTTCTGGGCACTGTTTTGCAGCAGTTACATTAATAGTAGTCAAAATTTTGGTCCAAAACTGAATTGCCTTTGGAATTAGAGGCTTTGTTGGAAAAATGTTCTTTTCAGAGGAGATGATAGCCACAAAGGGCTACAACTGGAGTGTCTTTGTTATTGTTGTCAGGTGCTGTCGAGTTGGCTCCAACTCCTAGTGACCCTATGGACAAGAGAACGAAACGCTGCCCAGTCCTGTGCCACGCTCACAAACCTTGCTATGCCTGAGCCCATCATTGCAGCCCCTGTGTCAATCCATCTCCTCAAGGGTCTTCCCCTTTTTTGTTGATCCTCCACTTTACCAAGTGTGATATCCCTCTCTAGGGAATGGTCCCTTCTGACAACATGACCAAAGCTAGTCAGACGAGTGTCTACAACTTGCCAAACTATGTACTTGTGCTTTTCATTCATTATCTCTAGTATTCACTACCCTGTGAGGTAGAATTATCACTCCCATTTTACAATCTAAGGCTCAGAGAGGCTAACTACTTTTTTCAGCATCTTACGCACTGTTAGAATGTGACTGAGCCAGAATTCAAACCCTGTTCTAATTCCCAAGCCCAGTCTTTCCACACTGCACTATGCTGCCACTGCTATGGATGACAATCATGATGATGGTGGCCCTCAAGCAAGGACCTTTTAGGTGTCAAACTGGTACTTAATATCTATAACCTCATTGGATCTTCATCCCTATAACAAATGAGACTCTGCTCATATTATAAATCCCCATTTTACAGAGAAGGAAAATGAGGCTCCATTAAATATTTGCCCGAAGTCACAAGTCTAATAAATGAGGAAGGCTGTGGATTCAAAGGCTGCCACACTGCCTCAGTAACGACTGCAATGCATAGTTAAAGGCTTGCACTAATTTAATTTCCACACTGAAAATGAACAACATGCTGTTACTCTGTTCCTTCTATGCCATGATCACCAATTAAACATTATATACTTTTCTTTAAAGAGTGCACCTTCTACATCAGAATGTAGCTCAAAGCCACCACATACTCAAACTGGGGAAGGTTCCTGAGAGCAGGTGTAATGGATTGACAAAAGAGGAAGTTTTCTTCCCCCAAATCCCAGCTAAGTCTTGAAGAAAACAGAGACAACAAGGGGGAGGGGGAACCAGAGAGGCAGCTGTCTCGGATGGCCAGAGCTCCCAAGGAAAATGCCCTTATTCTTTAACAGAGGAGGGTCTGTGCATGCTGAGGGGTCAAAGGGGGCCTCGAATGAACAAAGGTAAAAGAAGAGGAAGAAAGATGGGTCTGAGGCGGGTTAAAGTGTTCTCATTAATGGGCCTGCAACTTCAAATGTAATCAAAGTAGAGGACCCAGCTCAGTCTAGCAAAGGATCAGAAGAATCGCCCCTCTGATCCTTTCATTCACCAAAATGGAGCCTTTTTACTAGGCCCAGAGAGTAGTACAGACAGGCGTTCACTTTCTATCAGAGTTATTTAAAATACATTCAACTATTTTTGACTAATCTTGGCAGCGTTAACTTTATCATCATCAAGGTGTTCTTTTATGGATTGGTTCATGATTATTTATAACGGATTCTTGCTTACCTATGATAATTTTTAAAATCCAAAGTTGGCTTCCTGCTGCCATCACTAAATGTGTGGGCTGCTTCAGCTCTGCTGTTTGTGAGTGCACACTTGCGGAAAACAAGTAATTCTTAATGTCAGTTTAAGCAAAACGGAATCCAAAGATCAAATCAGCTACCTTTGCTTTAAAAAAAAAAAATTTCATTCATTCACTTGACAAACATCTCATGAACATTTAAAAGGCAAAGTGCCAGGGATTTAAGGACAAAAGCCAAGATTTTAGATTATAAACCTTCAAGACTTTTAGATTATAAAGGATGTTATTCCAGGCATATAACTGAGAACCAGCGTCCACCTTTGACTGCGAACTTGCTCGCTCCCCCCACCCCCACCAACTCATCAGGTCCTCATGGTTTCACTGGAACTTGTAACTGGTTCTTCCACAGGGAAGTCAAAATAATTTTCTCACAAATTAAATACTCTCACTCCACTCATTTATGATTCACTGCCTCAGAAAGAAATCCAAAAGCCACAGCATAGCATCCTTGCTTTCTGGTCCTCCCCAGCCTCAGTTCCGGTCACTCTCCACGGACCCAAATACTTCAGGCACACTGAATGGCTCACCACTCTGCAGAAGCATTGTGCTCCTTTGGTTCAGGGCCTCTGCCTGTGCTATTCAATTACCTACAATGCCTTTCCTAATCCCAACTCCCACCCCAATTCCCCACCCACCTAGGTAACACTCCCATTCATTTGCCTATCAAGTCTCATCTCACCTCCCATCTCCAAGTTAAGTGACCTACCTACCCTTCTTTTTTTAAAGCCCTTCTTATAAAAAGGGCTTCACTCTTTTATAGCACTTATATTTGAATTGTTAGTTTGACCATCTATCCCACAAAATCATCTCATCTCTGTACTGTCATTTATAACTTCATTGCCAGGTTCATAATGGAATGCAGTAAGTGGTAAACGAGCCAGTGTTTACTGAATGAATGATTGAACAAACCGTACCTAACACTAACCAAATTCTTGTGTGATCTTTGCTGCACAGATTATTAAAGAAGAAAATTCCAAATTTTCCCTGTTTATTTCATTCATTGTTCTTCAAAAAGGCACTGAACTAGTCCAACTTTGGGGGTTTTAGCACTCTGTGTTCACTCCCATTTTTAAAGCCAATTGGGTTTCTCCAATTAACCCACATTTCTCATCCTAACACCTAAGTTGGAAATTGAGAGCCACAGTATAAAACAAGCACCACTCATCAGGGGAGACTGAAAAGAGGGAGGATCCAAGAGATCACACATGTGAAGCATCTAATCAACTTCTAAAACCACACATACCTAAACTTACCTAATGAGACTTTAGTATGAATTTCATCGTTTAGTGGTACTGGGGGGAAAGGAAAAAAAAAAAAAAAGCCCACTGCATTCTAAAGGCTGGCTTCTGGCCAAATCTGACTTCAACTTTGGCAGGGAGAGTTAACCACCTGGAGTGAGGGGGAGGAGAAGGGAGGTGAAAAGAAAAGGAAGAGAGGACTGAGCATAAATTTGAGAAAAAAAAAAAAAAAATCACTGAGCAAACTTCAGAAGAAAAGCTGGGTTGCTTTAAATAAAAGCTAGAATGCAGACAGGAGGTGGCAGCATGGACTTGAGGTCTGAGCATCAAAATGCCTGGCCAGTCCTCCTCAGCCCTTTCTTCAAGGCTGTGCCACAGAACCCCAACATAACCTCTCTGAGCTCAGGTCTGTCCTATAAAAAAGGGAGGAAAACTCACCTTCTGCCATAAAGAACATTCTAAGGACAAAAACACTAGGAAGATTAGTTAGCAATTCACAAAAGAATCAAACTATAAAAAATACAAATTATCTCCAAGCATTTTCATAGCTGAATCAAAACTGTCAAAATCTGAACTTACAGTCTAATTTTGCCTAATATTCTAAATTTGCTGTTGTTAGGTGTCATTGAATCATCTCCAACTCATAGCAACCCTATGCACAGCAGAACGAAACACCACCCAGTTCTGAGCCAGCTCCATGATTCTTCCTACACTTGAGCCCATCACTGCTGCCACCGTGTCAATCCATCTCGTTGAGAGCCTTCCCCTCTTTCGTCGACCCTCCACCTTACCAAGCATGACATCTTTCTCCAGGGAATGGTCCCTTCTGACAACATGACCAAAGTAGGTGAGACAAAATCTGGCCATTCTCGCCTCCAAGTAGCATTCCAGCTGCACTTCCTCCAGGACAGACCTGTTAGTTCTTTTAGCAGTCCACGGTACTTTCAGCATTCTTCGCCACACCACAGCTCAAAAGCATCAATTCTTCTTCAGTCTTCCTTATTCATTGTCCAAATAAATATCGGACAATAAATAAATATTGTACAATGAATATTCTAAATTGGCTTGTAATAACTAAAAAATATGAATGGCTTTATTATATACTATTTCAATCTGGTTCAAAAGCCCATTGACAAATGTATCGTTAGGAAAACTCTTCCAAAAACCAAACTCCAAAAGCAACTTTTGCTCATTTTTGAGATCTCAGTGAGTTCCAAGTTTATAGTAACATGTCCCTGTGACTGTAATACTGCCCAAAGTGCCAAACCAAATCAAACTCACTGCCGTCGAGTCAGACCCACCTCATAACAAACCCTCCTTGCGTTTCCAGGGTAGGATCACTACGAAGTAGACCGCCCAATCTTTCTTCCGAGGAGTGGCTGGTGGATTTGAATTGCCAGGCTTCTGGTTAGCAGTCAAATGCCTTAGCCACTATGCCACCAGAGCTCCTGCCCAGAGTGCAGTGACACCACATGTCCAAAGTATCAATAATTTTTAAAGTTTTGGATATAGTAAAAAACTTAGATGGAATATGAAGTTCTCTCATGACCATCATTATAATTTTGCTCAAAAAATTTATTTCATTATTTAAAAAAATTAAGCTCACTGCAATCGAGTTGATTCGACTCATAGTGACCCCTCCTTGAGTTTCCAAGGTGGTATCTCTATGGAAGTAGATTGCCCAATCTTCCTTCTGAGGAGTGGCTGGTGGGTTTGAACCACCAGCTTTCTGCTTAGCTGTTAAATGCCTTAGGCACTACATCACCAGAGCTCCCATTTCATTATCAGGAGCATAATTTTGAGTTGATATGGTTGTTAAATGCTGCTGAGTCAGTTCTGACTCATAGTGACCCTACATACAACAGAACGAAACACTGCCCAGTCCTGCACCACCCTCACAATCACTCTATGTTTGAGCCCCTTTTTGCAGCCACAGTGTTCAGCCATCTAACTGAGAGTTTCTTCTTTTTCACTGACCCTCTACTTTATCAAGCATGATGACCTTCTCCAAAGATTGGCCCCTCCTGATAACATGTTCAAAGTATGGTATGTCCAAAGTATATGGGATGAAGTCTTGTCATCCTCACTTCTAAGGAGCATTCTGGCTGTTCTGCTTCCAGCAGAGAGTTGTTCATTCCTCTGGCAATTCATGGTATAGTCAATATTCATTGCCAACACTATAATTCAAAGACATCAATTCTTCTTCAGTCTTCCTTATTCATATGAGGCATGCATATGAGGCAGTTGAAAATACCATGGCTTGGGTCAGGTACACCTTAGTCCTCAAAGTGACATCTTTGCTTTTGAACACTTTAAAGAGGTCTTTTACAGTAGATTTGCCTAATGCAATACCGTCACATAATTTCTTGACTACTGCTTCCACGGGCATTGATTGTTGATCCAAGTAAAAGGAAAGGCTTGACAACGTCAACCTTTCTCCATTTATCATGATGTTGCTTATTGGTCAGCTGTGAGGCTTCTTGTTTTCTTTATGTTGAGGTGTACTCATACTGAAGGCTGCAGTCTTTGATCTTCATCAGTAAGTGTTTCAAGTGTTCTTGGCTTTCAACAAGCAAGGTTGTGTCATCTGCAAATCACAGGATGTTAATGAGTCTTCCTCCAATCCTGATGCTATATTCTTCTTCATATACTCCAGCTTCTCCAATTATTTGCTCAGCATACAAATTGAATAAGTATGGTGAAAGGATACAACGTGATGCACACTTTTCCTGATTTTAAGTCATGCAGTATGTTCTTGTTCTATAAGAACAACCATCTCTTATTCTATGTACAGGTTCCTCATGAGCACAGTTAAATGTTCTGGAATTCCCATTCATCACAATTTTATCCAAAAATTCGCTATGATCCACACAGTCGAATCTCTTTGCATAGTCAAAAAAAGGGCTGAAATTCCATATTCAGAGATGGAATTTTTACAAAGCTTATTAAAACACTCAAAAGCTGTGGGTCTCAGATCTTGATGTGACTGCATGTTTTGCAAAAAACTTGAGAAAAGTTTCCTCTCTAGTCTTCAGCAGTGGTAGCTGTATATGACTGTAGGTCCTAGATTGTGATTTGGAAGCATTTTACCATCACACTCCTCATAACTCAAATCCTGGTTTGTGTCTGTCTTTATAGGTCATTACTAGCCAGATGGAAAATATGAAGGAAAAGATACTACAATTAAAGCAGCAGGCTGTGGTCTCCAGCCCCAAGTTAACCACAAGCAGATTTGCAAGAGGACTCTGCTCAGCTCCAATCAGGGCTCTCTGGAGCATCCTCTGACCAGAAAGAGGAGGGCGCCAGGATGGTTGAGAGCAGCCACTGTGCCAAAGAGACTGTGTGGGTCTCACTGCTCACATAGTACCAGAGAAAGAGGGAGAACCAATAGGCTCCTTTAATTTCTTGTGTTTTCTGGTTGTGACTGACTTCAAAGGTGATATAACTTAATCCTGTCATAAATTATACCGTGAAAATCTTTTTTATTCTTCCTCAGAATATATTTTAAATTTTTTTTATTGTGATTTGAATGGAATTTTACAAAGCATATGCATTTTACATTCAATAGTTCATACACATTTTGTTTTATGATACTGATTACTTCCCTGCAGCATAACAGCTCTCCTCCCACTTCCTCCCTGTGTCCTTCTAGCCTATGCATTCCTGTCTCTCTACCTTTCTCCCTGTGCAAATGCTGCTCCATGGCTGATTGTTCCAAGGATTGCATCTCCCTGGTGTAGGTGGTCAGCTCAAAGTCCTGTCTATTGTTTGGCTGAGAGTTAAGCCATGGTAGTAAATTCTATTCCAGGCCTGAAGGGTGACTCAGAACCATAGTCTCGGGGGTTTCATCAGTGTCTATCCAATCAGTAAGCCTGGTCTTTTTTATGTTTTTATTTTTGTTCCACATTTTTTCTCCCACTCTATCCAGGATCTCCAATTTTTATCCCTTTCAAGTGGTTGGCATTGGTAGCTGGGCACCATCTAGTTCTTTTGGTCTCAGGGTCATTTCAGCAGAGGTTCTCATGGTCCATTAGTCCTTTGGGCTAAACTGTTTCCATGCATCTTTGATTTTCTTCACTCTTCTTTGCTCTGGACAGGGATAGACTGATAGCTGCATCTTAGACAGCCACTCACAAGCTCTTAAGACTCCAGTTACTCCTCCTTGAAGAAAGATATTTTTGTATACAATGTTGGGCCAACCGAGTTTGATGTCTCCCACAACCATGGTCCCCAGCCTGCAGGCCCAGCAACTCACTCCCTGAAGGTGCTTAGTTGTGCCCAAGAAGTTATCCAAACTTTACCAGATAAGAAAACAGAAATATATTCATGACCATCCACAGGTTTGGCAGACAATATTCCTACATATGTGTCTGTATGTGTTATAAAAATGTCCACATGCCCTATAATGCCATGAAAATCTTGATACAGTTATCTTCCTGGAGAAATACCTGTAATCACTGTAATCACTAATAAACTAGGATATAAACAAAAAACAACAAAGGAAAAAAAAAGTACCACTTCTAATGAGTAAGAAAAACTGCATAGCCAAATAGAATTTCAACTCACTGTTGGATGTTAGCAAATGCAGACCTTAAATGTCAGTTTGAGTAACGCTATGACATTTCTTTCTATGTTTGTCTCCATTAACAGGGCCTGACTCATAGTAGACTTTCAAACATTTGTTGAATAAAAAGTTTTAACTGCTAATAATGGATGACTTTTATTAAAAGTTTAGTGTGTAACAGGCACTCTTCAGGGAACTTCATAAATATTAAATTTCCAGAAAAAGTCATTTTTACCAAGAAAGCTCTTATTTAGAAATCCTGTGAGGAAGGTGTCATCATCATTATTGCCTTTTAACAAAAGTCTAACTATCCTAAAAGATAATTCAATAGTAGCTTGTCTAAGATTGAATCCAAGTCTTTGACTATGAGTTCAGATTCTTCCACTACTTCATGCTTCCTCTATGCTGTATATAAATAGGAGCTCTGGTAGCATAGTGCCTAAGGCATGTGACTGCTAACCAGAAGGCTGGTGGTTCAAACCCATCAGCCACTCCTCAGAAGGAAGGTTGGGCAATCTACTTCTGTAGTGATACTGCCTCGGAAACCCAAGGAGGGGTCACTATGAGTCGGACCCGACTTGACGGCACATAACAACAATAACAACAACTATGTTGTATAAATGTACATTACCCATTCTAAGCATGGTTGTTTCTGAAATGCACTAGGCCATGAAGTCCTTAAGGGAAGAGATAAAGAAGAATGAATGAAGAGAAAAGAAGGAAACATTTCAGGCTTTTACTGGTTGTGTATTTTGCAAGCAAGAGACCCTGGAGATACAATGGTTAAGCCCTCAGCTGCTAATCAAAAGGTTGGTGATTCGCACCCACTCAGTGGCTCCAGGAAGAAAGACCTGGTTGTTTGCTCCCATAGAGATTACAGCCTAAGACCCCCTGTGGGGGAAGTTCTATTCTGTTATATTGGGTCACTATGAGTCAGAATCCACTTAATAGCACCTAACAACAACAAACATTATGCGAGTAAGCATCCACGAGGGGTAGTGTCAAATTAATATCCAAGTTTCATAGGAGAGGAATGCAATACTTGAGTGGTTCTTGACAACTGGGGGGAAAAAATTAGTGAGTAAAGAAGAGATCCTGAATTTTTAACTGAGAATAGAGAGATCACAGAAGGGGTTCTGTGAAAATCCTAAATGTAAGTAAAATTTTCTGAGGACCCCCAAAAACTATTGTTCTGGGTACAGTCCCTGGTACTTTCAGTTCTCCTTTACCCAGATGTCACTGGAATTAAATAGAATGATAAATGTCAAAAGTCCTAAGAATGAAAGCTTCCCTCTATCCTGGTTATACTCCAAGTGTATGAGGTATACAACAAGAAAATACAAACAACGGATGGTACAGAATTACAGAGGAACATGTAACAAAGGTAAAAGCTGTTCTTATGTTCCTAAAACTTTCATTTTAGCCTGCTAAGAATAAAAACCCAGAAAATATCCACTTTTTCCAGAGTGTATACTACAAAGTCTCACTGATATCAAATTAAAAGTTAATAACCACCCTTTAAACCAGATTTTCTGAAGTGAAAAGAAGTTGAATTGAATTCTCATAAACAAAAGAAAATTCGAAAATGCCTATGACATTTGTGGAAAGAAAGAAACATGGATTCTATCTTACGCCTAACCCACCTACACAGAAAAAAACACTTTTCAGATCATCCCAGATGTATCCTTTGAAGCTGTCTGCTTTTGACATCATAATTACAAAATGGTGCAAGGACTGTGAGATCACAAACAGATGATGACTCCAAGAAGAACAACATCAAAAAGCAATCTTTTACTCACTAATGACCTTAAATGATAGGTAAGTAACTTCAGAAAACAAAGATTGAAAATAAGAGTAAAAGTAATAAAAACTAGTATTTGAAATTTTAAGAAATTACCATTTACATTAACAACAAAATAGGAGTGGGAGAAATAGACATAAATTTAACAGAATATGTGTAGGAGCTATATGCTGAAAACCATGAGACACTGAAGAAAGAAACCAAAGGCGTTCTAGATGAAAAGATATACCGTGTTCATGGAATTGTTTTTGTTGTTATGTGCCGTTGAGTGGGACCCGACTCATAGAGACCCCTCCTTGGGTTTCTGAGGCAGTATCACTACAGAAGTGGATTGCCCAAACTTCCTTCCGAGGAGTGGCTGGTGGGTTTGAACCTCCAGCCTTCTGGTTAGCAGTCAAGTGCCTTAGGCACTATGTGCTACCAGAGCTCCTTCCTCATGGAATAGATGACTCAAATACTGCTAAAATGTCAGCTTTCTCCAAACTGATATATAGATTCAACTTGATATCAACTCAAATACAGCAGAATTTTCTGTAGATATCAAAGGCAAAGGAATTAAAATAGAAAAATTTATATGGAAAGGCAAAGGAACTATAATAGCAGAAATAATTTTGTAAAAGAACAAAGCTGGAAGAGTCACACTATCGGATTTCAAAAGTCACCCTAAAGCTAAAGTAATCAAGACTGACACATAGATCATGAAACAGGGGAGAGTCCAGAAACAGACTCACAAAAAATGGTGAATTATTTTTTTACAAAGGCACAAAAGTTATTCAATGGAGGAAAGACAGTTTTTTCAACAAGATAAATAGCAAGAGCCATCCTGCGTGCTTGGAAGAGCTACATTAACATTTCCATTGGACAGAGGGAGGAAAAACTCAGTGTCTTACCCAAAGTCAGAGACCGTCATTCTCTGAGCGAGTCTACATCAGAGGTCTTTCCTCTCCAATCCAGTGATTCTCTGCTGACTACATCAGAAGAGAATACATCTCATATTCTTGAGAAATACGAATTCAAAATGAATTATAAATATAAAATACAGATTATAAAATAGCCAGGAAAAAACATAGGAGAAAATCTAGTGATCTGGATTAAACAAAGGGTCCGCACGTATCACACTAAAAGCACAATCCACAAAAGAAATGATTGATATATTAGACTTAATCAAAATTAAAAACTTTTGTTCTGTGATAAATCACAGTTAGGAGAATGAAGACAAGCCATGGATTGGGAGAAATATTTGCAAGTCCCTTATCTGATGAGATTTTTATTGAGAATATATAAAGATTGTATACCAATGTTCACTGCAACACTATTCATAATAGCCAAAAACAACCTAAATGCCCATCAACAAACAAATGGATCTATGAAATGCATTACATACATACAATGGAATACTATCAGTCAGTAGGAGGAATGAAATCTTGATACACACTACAGTATGGATGGAACTTGTAAACACTGTGCTGAGCAAACTAAGCCTATCACAAAAGGACAAATATTGTATGACCTCACTTATGTACAAAGACAAGCAAAATTAAATGTATAGAGATCAAAGTTTATTACTGGTTACCATGGGTAGGAGGGAGGGGGATAAGGAAGGTTAACAGTAATGGAAAAGCAGCATTGATTAAGAGTAGGATTGCACAGCTAATTCCTATAACTACTGTAAATTATACACCTATAAAAGTTGTACTGGCAAAAGTTGTGCAATAGATAAATTCACAACAATGACCAAAAAGAGAGAGAGAGTAGCTGCTGAGGCTGCTTATGCACAAACACCTCATAGGATTTGTTTCTTGGTTTGGAGGTTTAGGGTCACAGTTTCATGGGATATTCCAGTTAATTGGCCTAATAATGGGTTTAATATTGATATTCTACCTCCTAGTCTGTTGGATTGTATCTGGGGTCTTAAAAGCTCTCAAGTGGCCATCAAAGGCAGGACAATTGGTGTCCACTCACCTGTAGCAACAGAAGAAGGAAAGTCAGGATAGGAGGAGACATGGAATCTGTGGCTAATTGTTTCCATGAACAACTGTCTCCTTTGCCATGAAACCAGAAAAACTGGATGGTTCCTGGCTACCATTATCGAACATTTTGATCAAAGATTCCATAGAAGAATCCTCATCAAAAGGGGGAAAAAACAGAACAGAATTCAAATTCTCCTGGACTCTGGGCTTTCTGGAGACACAAAGGACAAATGAACCCTGAAATTATTGCCCTGGATAATCTTTAAAAAATCTTAAACCAAATATATCTCCTGAAGTCATCTTAAAACTGAACACATAGTTCAACTTAACTAGTAAAAAAAAAGGGTCCACCTAGAGCATTATGCCCATTTAAGAACTCTCTATATGGGATCAAAGTAACACTAGCAACTTGAAAGATTAGATAAGAACCTTAGGGGCCAGTAAGTTTATGTTAATGGGAAAAGAACAACTCAGATAAAGAGGGTTAGAATGGTTGCACAACTCAAAGAATGCAATCAATGTTATTGAATTGTACATGCAGAAACAGTTGAATTGGTGTATATATTGATCTTTCCTTTCAGTTAGCAGCTGAGCACTTTAACCAAGGATCCTTAGTGAGATTCCACTATACGTCTAATAGCTAAAATAGCAAAATAGTGATAATACCAAATGGTGGTAAAGACCCAGAGAACAACTGGAATGCCTGTACATTGCTGATGGGAACACAAAATGACATAGCCATGTTGGAAAAACAGTTTCTTATAAAGTTGAATATACACTTAGCATATGATCCAGCAATCCCACTCCTAGGTATTTACCCAAGCAAAATGAAAAACTGTGTTTACACAAAAACCTGCATGCAAATGTTTATAACAGCTTTATCAATAAGCACCAAAATCTAGAAATGATTCAAATGTCCTTCCATGGTGAATGAATACATTGCAGTATATCCATACAATGGAATACTATTCAATGCAAAGGAATGAACTATCAATACACACAAAAACAGAGATGAATCTCAAATGCATTTTGCCATGTGAAAGAAGCCAGTTCCCAGAACTACATACCATCTGATTCTATCTTTACGACATTTTGGAAAAGGCAAAACTATAGGGATGAAGAACAGATGCATAGGGCTCCTATCATTTCCCAGGCATTCTGCTGACTATTTTGCAAATACTGTCTCTTACAACCCCTTTGAGGTAGGTGCTTATGGAAGACCAAAAAAAAAAAGTTGTAAGAGGTTTGGTAACTTAACAAAGATCATAAGCTGGGAAAGTGAAAAGCTGAGAAGCAAACCCAAACCTGTCTAACTCCAGAGCTCATGCTCTTTCCACTACATCACAGCTCTCTCTTCCAGAATGTTTAGCCTAGTGCCTAAGGCACTCGACTGCTAACCAGAAGGCTGGCGGTTCAAACCCACCCGCCACTCCTCAGAAGGAAGGTTGGGCAATCTACTTCCATAGTGATACCGCCTCAGAAACCCAAGGAGGGGTCACTATGAGTCAGGTCCTACTCGACAGCACATAACAACAACAGTCAAACAAGTCAATTTCACAAATTTCCTCACATCATCCTCACAGCACACAGAACACTCACTACTTGCCTGAACTTCTATAACATCATCCTTTCATCTCATACCCTCACAAAATAGTAAGCATTGAGATATATTCCTCTTTAAAAAGGTTTTTTTTTTTTTAATTAACCAAGAACTCTGAATTCCCAAAACAACTACCTTTTAGACAACATCTACCTCTTAGAAAAATCACTGAAGCTAGTTGTTGTTCTTGCTGTTAGGTACCACTGATCTGATTCCAACTTACAGTGACCCTATGTACAAAAACACTTCCCAGTCCTCTGTGCCATCCTCACAATAGGTGCTACGCCGGAGCTCACTGCAGCAGCCACAGTGTCAATCCATCTCATTGAGGGTCTTCCCCTTTATCACAGACTCTACTCTACCAAGCATGATGTCCTTCACCAAGGACTGGTCCCTCCTGATAACACGTCCCAAGTACATGAGACCAAGTCTCACCATCACTACTTCTAAGGAGCATTTTGGCTATAATTCTTCCAAAACAGATTTGTTTGTTCTTCTGGAAATCCGTAACATATTCAATATTCTTCACCAACACCCTAATTCATTAATTCCTCTTCAGTCTTCCTTATTCATAGACCAAACCACCTCTACAAATACACTCATAGCTATATACATAGTTCTGATAAGAACTAAAAATCTTTATAATAACTATAGATACCAACAGCAGTGTTGTCTTTATTGACGCTAAAGGCATAAATAAGTTTAAAAAATAAAGGAGGGGGTTGAGTAAGTATTTGCAGAACAGATGATCTGCAAGAGCTATACTGCGTGCTTTCAAGGGCTACATTAACATTTCCATTGGACAGAGGGAGGAAAAATTCAGTGTCTTACCCAAAGTCAGAGACCATCATTCTCTGAGCAAGTCTACATCAGAGGTCTCTCCTCTCTAATCCAGTGATTCTCTGCTTACTACATCAGCATTCCAGGCTATGTCATCCTATGATGTTGCAAGGAAAAAGTCCCTTGCCCTCTTAGTTTCCCCAGGATGAGCTGTTAGGGAAGACAAGAGAACAGCATAGAGCCACTGTCTCTATCTACTAGTACTTAAAAGAACAAATGAGGTCTCATGTTTAATGTTTCATCTAAAAGTAACAAAAATGCTACTAATCAAATGCAATTTTAAAAGTTTTAAATACTATCATGCATACCAAGACTGCACTGAAACTTCTGGAATCTCTCTGACCATGGATCACAAACATATTCTTACAAGTAAGGAAAGAATCCTCCAAGAAACATGTACTGTGGCAATAAAGCCCTAATGAGCTCACTGAGTATAATAAAACAATTCTGATTTGAGTCAGAAGAATGACAGAATATTTGAGTTTTAGAGGATGTTGACAACTATCCAAAGAGCTCTGGTGGTATAGTAGTTAAAACATTTGGCGGCTAACCAAAAGGTCGGTGGTTCGAACTCACCAGCTGCTCCACAGAAGAAAGATGAGACAGTCTCCCTCCATAAAGATTTACAGCCTTGGAAACCCAATGGGAGTGGCTATGAGTCGGAATCAACTTTATGGCATAAGTTTGGTTTTTTGGTTTGACAACTATCCAGTCTAACTTCTTCATTTTACAAATGAGATCAATATAGGCCAGGTATGTTACTCATTGTCACCCACCCTATATACACAGGACTTGAACCCAGGTCTTAAAACTTCTGATCCTTCCTATGTATCCCAGTACTTGCAATAAAGATTATCTTAACTAAATAACTACTGATGCTGTCAGGTTGCTGATCTTAAAATTACAGATGTCAATGTAATTCATTCAGCATTTTTAGGTCAAAGAAAAATTTTATTAAGGTCAACTAGGTGAGCTAATGGAGTACAGTAGTTAAATCCATGTGGCTTAGAATTATGATGATGTTAGGTTCAAATTACTATTGGCATCTAATATGAAATTTTAAAAAAAAATGATTAACCTCAAATTTAATTCAGTTCTGAGAGGGCAGCTCCCTACGCGACTAAATAGTTCAAACTAAATTTACTAAGAAAACCCATTGTATCTGGGAAGAGAATAATAGAAGCAAGAGTTTTCATATGCATCCCTCAATCTTTACAGTAGTATTATATGATAACAGGGTTCTATAATGCCCAAAAGAAAACTTTCAAACTCCACTCTCATGCTAGGAGTTAGCAGCCATCAGCCATACTTCAGAAAGGGCAGTCAATGGACTGGTGTTGATCATGAGTAACATTCATCCTTACAAAATATTTTGAAACCAATACTCTTAAAACAAACACACCTGAATTCTAAGGTAGCTGGCACACCTCAAATGTGACTCAACAGCCTGCCAGTTGGGAACTGTTACTGAAGCTATGCCATTTACATTCTAAGTTATTATGTAACTAAAAAACAAATGTTCTTCTAGGAAATTTATGTGAGAAAATTCTTTCAAAGATGATTTAAAAGAGCCCAATACTTTAATGTTCTTAGTTGAGAAAACCCCCTAGAACAAGAAGGTGAAATAAAAGGAACAATATCCAGAATCTAAAAAGCTGAGCATATTAACACCTATCAGGGGACTCATAACCAGTATTTGTTGAAGAGGGTTTTAAGATTAATAGCTAAAATGAAATTCCATTTAAAATAGCTTTAAACATATATGTGTGTGTGTGTTTGTTACACATAGAAGATCTCAAAAACAGTTGCCAAATACAACTTATAAGCCTAACTGATTGTTTGCTGATTTTCCTTTTACAAAGTAAAAACCTGAAGATAAATAATCATCACAGGACCGCACACTGCTGACGCGTGCACCAGATTACATCAAACACTGCCTTCTTGTTCAACACAGCACAAGAGAATAAAAAAAAATTCCCAATTTAATCCTGTCCCTAGAGCCACAAAGAATGAAAAACTGCCGAGTCAACAGCTTCTGAGTGTGTGTCTCTGTGTATGTGTATGCGCTGATGTTTTTGTTGCCTGCTTTTCATTTTTTCACTTCATGCTTTTTGAATACATCTATGTATTATTTTTCCTCCTTCCCTTTCAACATTCATTGGCTATGTAATACTCCAAAAACTTGCACTCTGATTTACTAACTGAACAAGCCTCATATCCTAAAGTGCCAAAAGAACTGGCAACTGGTACAGAAACTATTTGAAGGACACCAGCAAGTTTTGTTAAGGCTATTGTTTTATGGTTAAATGCCATTCAGAGCAACTTGAACTAGACCTTTCTACTATCAAAAGGAGTAATTTACTGGGTTGCCTGGGACTTGGCTGGCAGGCCATCCTAGTATTTATCTGAAGGCAACCTCACCTTTGGCTAGAAAATACTAACACAGAGCTTGAAATTGACCAAAGTAAGGAAAGTATATACTATGGGAAAGATTTAACCTGGATTTATTGTGGTTGTCACTCAAATGATGGAACCCTCAAATCTTTGCTGAAAACACATTCACATGTGTGCATACACACATATACACAAAAAGAGTTAGAAACATTTAGTATGACCTTTAGCTAGAATATAACACTACAGACTTCACCTCAATCTAGACATGTTTTAAAAAATAAAATCTGAAGGGCATCATCTGTCATCCTCTATACGCTCAGAAAATCTGATCAACCCCCTCAGATTCCAGGGTTGCTTTTCATTAGCCAAAAAAAGTACGAGAAGGGGTACACGTGGAGTTCTCAGAGTTGATTTAAGAAGTTTCAAATAATTATGTTATAAACACCGGAGCAAGCTATGCTGAGAGAGAGTACTAAGGCCCAGCACAAAAATGTGTGCCAGGAGAGCAGAGAGGGCCAATAACAAGCAAATCCTGAGCTTTCTCCCTAAAGTTAAGAAATCTTTATTTTGTTATTAAATATAAACGTTAAAGCATTTATCTACCCCTAAGCCCAAAGACTCTTGTGAGGATGGCGCAGGACTGGGCAGTGTTTTGTGCTGCTGTACAAGGAGTTGCTATGAGTTAGAACCAACTCGACAGCACCAAACGACAAGCTCAGCAACTAGCTTCCATTCTAAATAATAACTTCCAAATATAAATAATTTTACTATTTATATTTTAAGGAAGGCAGTCTTTAAAGCATCTGGGAGTGACAAATTGGGGGGAGGGAGGAAATGTGGTAACCCACAGAAAAATCTCAGTGCAGCAAAGATACAACGTATAGCTGAAAGTTATCTCAGGTTTTTCAGGTCCCGCTCTTCTGAGATGATGAATTCATACTATCTTTTAATGAGAGGCTCATATCTGCCTTTGATGTGTGAAAGACACTCCCAGCTGGAGGAGAGTACAAGAAAGATCTGAAATATCTGCTTCAGCTGCAAAGAGCTACTAATGAAAGTTTAGAAAATGAGGTAGCATTAGGGGAAAATCTTTAGAAAACAGATGACAGACTCTCATCTTATGAAATCTTAGGGGGAAATATTTCAATAAAATAAAATCTGACAAATAATCTCCCCTCCTCTACACAGCAGAGCTCTTCACCTCCCCACCTGTCCAGAGAACATTCTTAATCCCTAGGTATGTAGGAGACAGAAAACGGGCTTCATATAATTTGCTATTCACACAAACACCAAGGATGGGACTCACACATAACATACAACCAACCATTGTTATGGAGGACAGAGAACTGCCACATACGGCTCCCAAGGCTGTAAATCTCTACAGAAGCAGACTGCCACAACTTGCCCTCACGGAGTGGCTGGTGGGTTCAAACCATCAACCTCTTGGTTAGCACCTGAGCACTTTAACCACTGTGCAACCGTAACATATACAGAGGTTATAAAACCCAACAGATTCGTCAGATCATATGGAGGGTGGTTAGAATATCAAAAACCACCTTTAATTGTGTTTAAGCATGGGAGTACTGATGGCAAAATTCTGAACAAAAGGGAGCTCAACGAATTCTCCATACTCCTCTATACTGCTGTTCTGTGACTATCATCTTCCTATTGTCAAAAGAAGAAAGTAAAAATAATCATCTATAAATATATTTTCTATCAAATCTACTCTCAGTATAGTCTATCAGAACAGAAAACAAACATTAAACAATTTCCATATGTTGTTTCAGATTTCCTATTTTGATTTTGAATCATTCTTAGCTGGTCTATAGAGTTAACTAACTTTCCTGGAATAAGCAGGGAGAGCTGTGGAGGCAACAAATTCTTTAAGACCTATTCTTATGATTCCCTTTGATAGAGAGCAAGGGAGAAGCATATGATGAAAGTAATAGTTGCCTTAAAAAAAAAAAAAAAAAGTCTAGGTTGCTAACCCCTAAATCAGGTGCTTTATATAACATTTCAAGGGAAGCTCTGGTAGCACAGTGCCTAAGGCACTTGACTGCTAACCAGAAGGCTGGCAGTTCAAACCCACCAGCCACTCTTCAGAAGGAAGATGGGGCAATCTACTTCTGTAATGATACTGCCTCAGAAACCCAAGGAGGGGTCGCTATGAGTCAGGTCTGACTCGATGGTACATAACAACAACAACATATAACATTTTTACATGTATGTTAACAACTTTACGAAGTAGGTCTCATTATTTTTATTTTACAGATGTGGAAGATGAGGAGCAGGGAAGTCAAATGATTTAAGTCACAGGGGTAGTAAGTTAGAATCTGAATCTAATTCTGACTAAATCTAAAAGATTTGCTTTAGGATGCTAGGTGACTAAACATGAAGATACATCTATCTTCTGTTATTGTTGCTAGGTGCCACTGAGTCAGCTCCCACTCATAGCGACCCGATGCACAATGGAACGAAACCCTGCCCGGTCCTGTGCCAGCTTCACAACCTTTGCTATACTTGAGCCCATCGCTGCAGCCACTGTGTCAATCTTCCATAGGAGGGATAGATGCTGTAAGGTAAGACTGTTGAGGAAAGAAATGTTTTTGTTTTGTTTGCTTGCTTATTTGGTGGGCAGCCAAACATGGAGACTGGGAAACAAGTTATTTCACCAACTTTTATTCATTCAGCAAATATTCAGTGGGGTGCTTATTACAGATCATGTACTACATCTAAATTCTTGTATTCTTGCATGAAAATTGTATCATTTCTCCTTTAAAAGTTTCCATATTCCTAGGCCAATGTGACACAGTCTCCTAGGCCAATGTGACATTCCTTTTTTCTCTTCACACATGCCTGGCTGAAATCATGCCAAACCTCAGCAGCTTTTAGAAGTGATAAGTCTCCTAGAGTATTTATGTTAAAAATAACAACTTCAACAGCATAACTGGAAATAAATATTCTACTCTCACAACCAAAATTTCATAAGTGGTTACATAGAAAGAGATATGAATTGTCATGATTGGATATTGTGGATGAAAATCAGTAACTACCTAAGATAGCTTCCCTACCCACTATCAACAAACATGGCAACAGTGTTCAAATAAACAAACTTTGGAAGCCTCTTCTTTTTAGTCTGATCAATTTATCCACTGTTCAAAATACACTACTTGTTTCACTGTCTTTAAATTCAGATAATGTAGTCTTTTTGGATTAAAGACAAAAACTACGGGAAGTATTAGTTTCTACCAAGTCTCAATTTCTATCCTACTTTGCAAAGGCAGCAAATTGTTTAACAGCCTTCTAGGATTCCCTCTGATAGAGAGGAGAGGAGAAGGAATTACTTAACTTCCTCATTCCTCAGTTTCTTCAATAATAAATATGGAGGCTCTCCTGGACGCCCCTTCAGTTTAATTCAAAACTAAAATCTGTTAAGTAAAGCTCCAGGGTGAGTGCTGAGTACCATCCAAAAATGATAATTCCCCAATCCAAGTTTCAAGTTCTTTTTATTATATACTTGAACAATCCAACACTGTTGTGTTGATGACAAGAACATTAAATAGTGGATTTTGAAGAGAGGAGAAGGCCAGGATGATCATCATCAAAAGAGAAAGGGTAGCTATTTTCTCTTTTCTTTTCATTAAAAAGAAAATATTGAGAGATAATTCTGAGTTGTCTATCCCAGCCAGAACTCGTGGAATACGTGTCCAATTGGGGCCAGAGTGTTGCTTTTGGAGTGAAGGGGTATCGCGATGCTCTGGAGTTCAGTCTCCTCTGCACATACACAAACACAAGTGCACAGCTCCCCAACGCTGTTTGTCCCCTTGGCCTCACGGCCCTGCCAGTTGGCAAACCCAAGCCAGGAAGTTGTCAATTCCAATTGCGTTTAGGCCATGTAGTCCTATTAAAGAAGTCTTGCTGGTTAAGGGGCGTTCTCTGTTTCCAAAGCATGGGAAAAAGAAAAAAAAAAAAGGCTATGCTCAGATTGGAGCTGGCAACTTTCACTGACTAGCGTTTTCAAGGAGCTATGAATGGGTTTAACAAAGGAGGTCTGTGGCTAGTTTCTGGCTGAAGTCCATGTCAACAGTTTTTAAGGTCACAGGCCACACTAACTAACATTTATTCCCAGCAGACCTTGTTCTAAACACAAGCTGTAAGTAGTACAAATTTGGAATTTTTCTGTAATCCCTTGAGATATTCCTGATCCTTCCACATGTTTCTGCTCAATTAAAAACAATTCTCACTTTGCTCCACAAGAGAGGCCTGCTCAGCAATCTCAGTCCATCCTTAGGGTAGATGAACAAAAACCTGACAAATCAAAGGGCTGGAGTGGGAAAGGAAAGGAATTCCTCTGGGTCACACTGAAAAGTGCAGACAGCTCCCCAGGGGCTCAGTTCGTGAAAGCATAAAACGGGTTATGACAGAGATCCTGAGGCCATAAAAAGCAGGTTTGAGGTACGCATAGGGATAGGTTCCTATTAGTTTTACACATAGCAGATAAACATTTCTGAGAAAATTAAAAGGTCAAGTAGGTGAGTGGAGAATGGTGGTCATCTACAGGACAGATACTAGCAATCCCACTGTGAAACTCATATAATTATTTCTCAATTAAAATGCATTCTTACTTACTTTTTACATTTCTGAAATCAAGATGCTTCTTTCAATCAATTTGAGAGTACAGTCTTTTTATTTTTCTGAAAATATATCAATGGTGAATTTTATAACTGATGATGTTTGAAAATCCCACAAGGTATGCTATTACATGGTAATTAAAAACTACCTTAGATTGAGTATCAAAGATATATCAAGTTCCATACATGGCATGTCTACAAAAATTCTCATTTAATCCTTATGGGTACCATGGGAAGTCTTTCTTTATATTACAGATGGGGAAACTGAGGCTCAAAAAGGTGATGTAACTTGTTTATGTTCCTACAGCTAATAAGTGGTCAAATGAGAATCAGAACATAAGTGTGATACCACAGCTAAGTCTTTTCTACAAATTTAGGGGGAAACAAACAAATACTATAGTGTTAGTCACTATTTGGGTAGTTAAAACACTATAGCTTGTGATATACCGTATCTGGGATCATGGAGGTAGTTAAACTTTTGCCAAATTAAAAACAATTAAGTAAACTGCAGTGCAATGAATATTTGAATTGAGCTTGACAGGATAAAATTGCCAGAAGACACAATTAAAAAGGTATGAAGTAGAAAATTAACAACATCCACATCCTACTGCCTAACTATTACCATTGTTATATTTTGGAATGCAATCATCGAGTCTACATGCTATGGATTTCTTACCCAACTGAGATCATATCATATATAAAAATTTATCTCTTACTTTTTATACCTAACATTATGTTCTGGATGCTTTCTATGCTATTAAGAAATAAGCAAAAATATAATTTTAATGGTGATATGATATCTAATTAAATTGAACTATTCCTCTATTTCTGGGCCTTTAAATTGATTCCAATTTTTCATTCTATATGCTACAATAGACATCCCCACATACATCTATACATATATTCCTGATTTTTCCTTAGAACAGATTCCTAAAAGTATGGATAATTTTAAATGTTTTGAATATGTATTGCTGATTATTTTCCAGGCATATTGGATCATTTTATAGTCCAACCAATAACATGTAAGTGACCACCTCAATGCATCCTCAAGTGAACATGATGAAGGCTCATGTATACTATGTTACGTGCATGCCCACACAAATCTCATCTGTGTTCATGTTAAAACTGATCTTGAGATATTGAGTCAGCACCTGATTCACGGTGACCCCATGCACAACAAAATGAAATGCTACCTGGTCCGGCATCATCCTCTTGATAGGTTGCAGGTCAGACAACTGTGGTCTTTAGGGTTTTCACTGGCTGATTTCAGCCAACAAAACCAGGTCTTTCCTCCTAGTCTGTCTTAGTCTGGAAGCACCACTGAAACCTGTTCAGCGTCAGAGTTACATGCAAGCCGCCACTGAAGATGGGTGGTGGCTGTACATAAGATGCATCATCTGGGAATTGAATCCAAGCCTACTCCATGGAAGGAAAAACTTCTACCACTGAGCCACCAATACCCCCATAAAATACTGGTCTACCCTCCTATTAATAACTGCTACACTGTGTGATATTGTCAGGAGCCAATGACTACCATGTCAAGATCCTCTACCTATATTATCTCTAACCCTCATGGCGGGGGCGGCGGGGGGAGGAGTAAATATGAGGAAATTAAGGCTCAGAAAGAAATAATGGAGAGTCCAAAAGTATACTTCCAAATCTGCAGGACCTGATTCAAACCATGCTTTTTATGCTCTGTCATCTTGTAGCTTACCTCAGGTATGATCAGCTTCCTTCTCACTCCAGGGACTGCCTCTTTCTCTAGTAATGCCTCATTTACGACTCATAGCGACCCCTCCCCTTGGCTTTCCGAGGCAATATCTCTACAGAAATAGATTGCCCAATCTTCCTTCTGAGGAATGGCTGGTGGGTTTGAACTGCCAGCCTTCTGGTTAGCAGTCAAAATGCCTTAGGTACTACACCACCAGACCTCCCCTACAGACAATGAGACTAGATTAATTTTGTGTGTGTGTGTGTGTGTGTGTGTGATTTGGGTGAAAATTTACAAGGCTAGATTAATCTTTAGGGAAGTAAAGAAGGACATCAATACTTTGATCTCAGGGACTTTGAGAAAGTCATGTCTTCTTTACAAAGCAAGAACAAGTGGCAGCAATGTGGAGCCATGGCAACTCTCATACACAGTGTGTGGAACCATAAAAAGGCATAACCACATAGAAAACATGTGGCAGCATTCCATACAGTTGATGATATACGTATCCTATAATCAACTATTCAACTCCTACACACCAAAGATGCTTGTGTCTGTGTGCACTAGGATACCTGTTCAAGCAATGTACACAGAAGTAGTGTTCATAAAAGCCATGAACTGGCTACCTACAGCTGAATGCATAAGCAAACTGTGATATGGTCCAAACTATGATATGAACAGACAATATGGAACATTATGTAGCAAAGAAAAAAAAACCACAAGGATATACAACAGCAAGAACAAATCTTAGAAGTAAAGCAAAAGAAATAAGACTTAAAATAATGATTCCAAATTATATGATCTCATTCATACAAAGTTTAAAACCATACAAAACTATTTTTTTTAGGAATTCATACATAGGAGGAAAAAACTATTAAAAAGAAAAAGGAAGTATTTGTAATGAAAATCTAGCTACTTATAGGCAAAAGACAGAGAAGGTATGTTTGGGGAGGATTTGAATCCAGAAGCTTCTTAACCTAGATGGTGGTTAAAAAAGATATCAAACCAGGAGGAGTTCCGGCAAGATGGCAGACTAGGCAGAAGGACTGCACAGACCCTCTTCAACAAAGAAAAGGGAAACCAATTAACACAGACACAGAAGACAATCTTGG
>NW_006921624.1:727443-729952 GCF_000298275.1 Orycteropus afer afer | reverse complement strand
TTTGAACCGCCAGCCTTCTGGTTAGCAGTCAAGTGCCTTAGGCACTATGCTACCAGAACTCCGTGTATGTGTATGTAAATCCACTGCCATCAAATTGATTCTGACTCACAGCAACCCCCACAGGGTTTCCAAGGCTGTAAATCTTTATGGAAGTAGATTGCCTCAACTTCCTCCCATGGAGCAGCTGGTGCGTTTGAACCACTGACCTTCTGGTTAGCAGCTAAATACCTTACCCACTCCACCACCAGAGCTCCTTATATGTATGTATAGGTGTATGTATACATATTTAAATTCAAGCCCTGTTTTGTCTGCAGTTATATTTCATATTTACCAAAAGAAGTCACAGGGTTGGTAATTAAACAATTGGAGTATATATCATATAAAAAGAATTTTATAAAGAAGTTTTATTTAATCTTCACAATATTCTCACAATATTCAGAATTAGTATTTTTCTCAATTTACCATTTAAGTAACTGAGACAAAGAAAAATGGCAGATGAATGAAAACATTTATAATTTTAAAAATATATATTTTATCAAATCAGAGTATAGCACCAATGTTCTTACTGTTATACACAATACTGACAGGAAAGAACAAGTTCAGGGGAATCTCACTGTAAGAAAGTACTACCCCTTCAAATTAAAAGACCTGAAATTATAATTTCTGGGGAATTTTCAAAAGAATGAAAAAAGTATTTATCAAAACAGGTATTGTTTCCAGTGGTCAGAAGACAATGGTTATATATTTGCTCAATGAAAATCATCAACATTTAGTATATTTTCATACATTAATGAAAACAGAACGAATATAAATGAAAACTTATCTAGAATTGATACATAAAATTCATTTTTTAAAGGGGTAAGAGTAAAAGTCATATCTCAGCAAAAAACCATACATTAGCAATCATATATCCCTTAGTGTCTTTTTGGATTGGAATTGTTTTTGTTTGCCTTTTGGTTTTTATCCCTTAAAGTTTTATTTTCCTATGGAATGACTTTTTTTTAAAAAAAAAAAAAAAAAAGGAAACCAGTGATTATTGTAAGAGCTCAGGCAACAAACTACAGGAAAATGAATTTCACTCAACTTCTTTTTCCACCATATTTTTAAATAATTTTTTTTTGTGTCTAGCTTTTAAAGCCAAACATTTTTCATTGCATATTGGACTCATTAATACACAGAAAGAGCTAGTTAAAATACCAGACTGAATAAATGAACAATGGGACAATTAACCCTACATACAAAGCTCCTCCCACTTTACTTCAAAAGCATCTGAAACAGAATGGATTAGAAACCATAAATGATGCCTCTCAGAATTAATTCTGAAATAAATATTGCTTTGCATTATAGAAATCTCTTATCTATAAGATAATGGCTATCTATAAGATAGTGGCTATCTAAATTTTGTGAATTCAGTTAAAGAACAACAGTTGTCCTTGGTTTTCCCTCAGATTGCTAGCAGTTAGTTCATAAATAGGAAATAAAAAATCAATTCATTTCCATCACACTGCAATACAGAATTTCACATTTTCTACAACTTTTACAAATTCTCTAAGTTTCTATATAAAGTTTTAAAGTACATAATTTGCTTTCATTCTGAATGTAATACACTCAAAATAAAAATTTATGTTGCTATCTAATTTTAAAAGTGCTCCCTTTTACAGTATTGTAATGTTTGCATTTCACAATACAATTTATCCTAACAAAGGTGATTACTTATTTCAAAGATGTAAAAATATGAATTGACAAATGGAAAGGAAAAGTAAGCTAAATATACTGTCACTTGATTTAACTAAGATATGTAATACTATTTCCATAATTTTATGTTCATTGTTTTTAGAAGCTAATAACAATTTTTTATTGTCAAAATCTGGGTAATAACTAAGATGTTAAGACAAAAAACAAGTGACTTTAAAAAAAACACTACTAGCTTAATTAGCTGAAAAACAAATATACTACAACATATGCATTTAAAATAAAAAAAAAGAACACAAGTCTTAGCAAGAAACATTTTTCAGATTACTAGGAGCATCTTCCTTTATAAATCAATCTCACACAAATAAATTATGCAGTCAAAAACACTCTCAGGAAAGAATATTTAATGATATGTAAAGATGCTCACAATATAATATATGGAAAACCAAGTTATAAAACTATACCTACAGCAAGATCCCAATTCAAGGAAGAAGACACCTCTAGTCATTATTGGAGTGGTGAAATGATGGATGATTTTTCTTTTTCCTTTTTCCTCTGCAGTTTTTTAAATTCTTGTAATAAGGAAGTATATGTTCACAATCTCAAAAAATAATAAAAATAAGTGGCTCACAGTTGCCAGGGGTGGGAGAGAGAAAAAAGAGGGAGTCTTAGCTAGGGGCTTCTGAGTGTCCATCAATGGTTATGGAATAACCTGGAAACACAGTAGTGATGGTTGCACAAAATGATGAACAAAACCAATGTCACTGAATTCACATGTAAAAAATGCTGACTTCGCAAATGTTCTGTTTATATACAT
>NW_006921624.1:686102-727343 GCF_000298275.1 Orycteropus afer afer | reverse complement strand
CTCATAACTGATTGCTAGAACTGCAGGAATGGCAGGCTTCAGAGGGCACAGTGTTTTTTCTGAGGGAAACAATGCAAAGAGGTACACTACTTGCTTCCTAATCTCCTGAGACCTCTCCCAAAGAGGAAAACATTAGGCTTCCTACCGCTTCTAAAACTGCTCAATGAAAGGGTCAGGCGATCTAAATTCAGACCCCTCTATGCAGTCATAAATCCATTTACCTAATCATCACACAGTTGGGTTGCACACATTAGCTGCACTAATGCTGGCCAAAAGGGAATGTGCCTCCTTGATGCTAACTGGAAGCTACTGAGTCTTGAACTCAAGTTTATCCTCGAGTTTCATTGTCATGCCCCAGACAAAACTCTGGACATAGAGTCAGAAGACTGCCATTAGCTAATGGACAGGGAACAGAAATCATCCCTCTTCAGATCTCATTTTCATCATTTATAAAATGAGAGTGGGCTTTGGTACATTATCTCGAAGAGCCTTTTGAACTCACTTGGAAGCATTCTGTAAAGGCAAATTAACCATCATGACACTTTTAACTAAGTATCTATGAAGGGACAATCAAGCTTTTGAAAAGCAAAGGTTGTTTTGGTGGGAGGAAAATAGTATTTGAAGTTTTAAATCAGAGCTAAAAGAAAGTTATTAGAAATGAGCCCAGTGCTTGAGAGTATAAGCTTTGGGTTAGATCTTGAATTGCAAACCAGAATCCTTCACTTACTGCCTATGTGATCTTGGGCAAGTCACTACACCTCTCTCAGCCTCAGCCTCCTTATGTCTCCAATGGAGGTAAGTTCATAAGGTTGCTATAAGAATAAATGAGAATTACGTAAACCATCTGCCATATCTGATGGAGGCAGCAGGAGGGGCAGGGTATGAGGAAGAAAACAATAATAATAATAATAAAGCTGCTTCTGGAGTTTCTAAGGTAGTTTTATTTACTGCCTTGTATCATACTTCATGACCATTAAAACAAGGAAGCATTCTGCTTTCAAAACACAGTGAGAAAATGCAATGCCTCTTGTAACGTCTGTGACTCATTCAGTCTCAAAAATGAAAAACTTCTTTTAGCCTAAATCTTAGAGTCTCAAAAACGCATAACCCTGGGCTCAGATTGCTTGCAGGAAGGCTGAGCCAGACTGGTCTCCTTTGAAACCAACCAGGAGGAGAAAAGAAGCTTCCTCCGACAGCCAACAAACAGCCCTGAGGCTGCTGGCACAAGCTGCACTGTCGCTGCTGCTGAAGACACACCTGTCCCTCCAACTGTCCAGCTTCCCAGCCTTCAAATCAACCTCCAGCAGCAGGCCACTAGGCAAGCAAGGGCAATTTTATTTATTTCCCTTTCTTCTTCTCAAAGGTGATTTTCTTTAAATTGTACAGCTTGTTACTATTGTTGAGTTGTGGCTCCCAAGAGGATTATCTGTTTCTATCCATGAAGGCATCTGTATGGCAATAAAACACGCAACATTCCCCAACCACTTCATTTCTTTCTTTCTTTTCTTTTTTTTTTTTTAAATTAAGGAAAAAAAAAGTTAAAACTTCCCACAAAATCATGTTCTGATGAGCACATCCCACACACAAAATACTGAGGATCTTAAGAAGAGCCTCCAGGGGCCCCATCCCATGGGTTCAGATTCTGACAGAAACCATGTGCCAGGAGCCACAGTGGGTGGAATTATAAATTCTGCCATAGCAACGAGGCCTTCTCCCAACTGACCATACAGAAAACAACCATCATCACCACCACTACCACCACCACCACCACCACCAACAACAACAACATAGGACTCATCTTACTTTTAAGGGGAAGAATTAAAAAGAAATCAAATAGCTCGAGAGAGAAAGGAAAACACTTGAAAGGCAGAGGGAAGTCCTCTGTTAAATAATATGAAAGATTCGGTTTTCCCAAAAGGCATTTAAGGCATTGGGAAAAAAGCAAATTTCTCCCAGAGGGGAGGACCCCAGCTTTGATGCCCAAACTGCCCTCAAACATCAGGCTGTGCATTTTTGTACAACAGGGTACCCTCCAGTGAGACAACTATAAATAGCTTAAAACAAGAATAGGAGATTCCATCTGTTTCTGGAATATTTCAGCAACACCTGCTTTCAAGGTAAAAATCTGGGAGCTGTCCCCATAGCCCTCCTCTCCAACTCCCACTCCCACCTCCCTCGCACTTATTTTAAACTAAAGCAGCTAGCACACAACCCAAAAGGGCTTCTGCCACCGCACCTGCCAAAGGAAACAAGAGCCTTTTGATTTTTCTCCTGAACTGTGTTGTTTAAAAAACACTGGAGCAACTAGAGAGAGAGAAGCCAAAGTTCTTAAAACCAGATTCCTTTATTACTTCTAGCTTTTTATTCTTTCAGTAGCAAAAACTGAGATGTTCTCTGTTCATAGTGAAAATGAGGACAATACAGATGAAATAGCACATATTAGCTGCTCCTCTTATTATGTTAGAAAGTGTTCTAGAAGGAAGACAGTTGTCACTTAACACAATGTTTAAACAAGTCCATAAGCCAACTAGCATGGAAAAAAAGATAATCACTGTCCAATAAGAGTCCAGGAACATTACCCCATAGTTTAAAAAAGAAGAACAACAACTTAAGTTGAAGTTTTACAAAATTCAACATAAATCTGGCTGCCTTTCTCAAAGTGCTACATAGTGCCCCTTCTAACAATACTCAAAAAATCCAAGCACACAGAGATAACAATTTCATGCACAAAAAGCCACTTTGATCTTGCTCTACAAACATCAGTATGTCTAAGGATGGGATAAATCCAAAATCTTGAGAATGTCCCACAAAAGCTTTCACAAACTGGCCCCAGGACTTTTGTGGCATCATCTCTTGTGATGCTTTCACTAGACTTCTCAACGTTCTTCCATTTTGCTAAACCTTTCACATCTATGAGCCTTACACACTAGTTCTCATTGCCTACAGAGCTTTTCTCCCATTCTCCTTCATACAATTCCCTACTCATTCTGTAAACCAAAAAAACCAAACTCACTGCCATCAAGTCGATTCTGACTCTTAACGACCCACTTTCGGTTTCTGAGGCAGTAAAGCTTTATAGAAGTAGATTGCCCAGTCTTCCTTCCATGGAGAGGCTAGCGGGTTTGAACTGCCAACCTTCTGGTTAGCAGTAGAACCCATCAGCAACATTTTCCCTGACTACCCCAAGTCAGGGGAGCTCTGGTAGCGTAGTGCCTAAGGCACTTGACTGCTAACCAGAAGGCTGGTGTTTCAAACCCACCAGCTACTCCTTGGAAGGAAGGTTGGGCAATCTACTTCCATAGTGATACTATCTCAGAAACCCAAGGAGAGGGGTCGCTATGAGTTGGGTCCGACTCGACGGCCCATAACAACAACAACATCCAAGTCAGAGATGAGTGCTGCCTATTCTGTGACCCCAAAAAACCTCACACACACATTTATTTAAAATAGCATCTATCACATAATATTTTAATTATTTATTTATTCCTTTCCCAAAGATTGAGTGGCTTCAAAAATAGTAAGGATAGCAGAAATAAAATATGGGGTGGGTATCAAAATCAGAGGCCGTATGGGAACAGAGCACCCAGAAGCATGTTCCATTCTGTATTTGGTAAATAACAACAACAACAAAAAAAAAACTATTGTTTTCATTTTGTAATACCAAGTTCAGAGAATTCAGTTCTTTCAGCCATGAAAAAAAATCTCGGTTCTAGTATCAAACTCAGATGGTGCTATCTGAAAACGCTAAAATACTCTCCTTACATTCCTGAGTTTAAAAATGAAGATGACTAATTTACCTATAACTATTACTCTCCTAATACTTTTAATCTAGTCTTAACTACCATCCAGCAACTAGTTACGAAATACTATGGTAAATCTCAAGGAGAAGTAAAAAGTCTTTAATGGCAGAAACTAGACAAACATGAGAGCAAATCACACATTCAGCTTGATATACAGTGGTACCTGTATGATGGAACTTATTAATACTCTAGCACAGCAACATTTCCGTCAAGACTATCTGATGACAAGAGTTCAGAACAACTTTTAAAAACTTTTTTCTTAAACTAAACAAAGGGCTTATTTCCCAAGGATTCATTCCTTCATAAAACAAGTATTACTGGGTGGGCATATACCATGTGCCAGGCATTCATCAACATACTCTGAATATATCTGTCAAAAAAAAAAAAGAAGAAGAAGAAGAAAAATTCCCTGACTTCATGGAGCTTATATTCTAGTGGGAATGGGAGATGATAAAAATGAACTTAAAATATATGGAAGTTATGTCATATAAAGGACTGCCTTTTCATTGTGAAATTAAGTTTAAATTTTGTAATACTGATGGCAAAATCCTTTATGGACATAATGCCTGTCACTCAACATTGGACCTCCACTGTGAGATTCAAAGGTGCATCTTTTACAACTAATATGAAATGAGTTTGGTAACATGAGCCATGCTTTTACAAATAACTACATTTCTTATTTGCTCTTTGAAACTGTGCCCCAGGAGACCCTGCCCTCTCCCTTAGAGACTTGTGAGCCCTGTTCTTCCATTTCTGATGTGTGTCCCTTCCTCTGAAAAACATGCACACACCAAGTGCTGAGGATACAAAGTTGAATAAGACCCTTTAATCCTAAAGAGTTAGCAGTCCAATAGGAGAAAAACAAAGAAAGGTTGGGGCTAATGAGTGCATGACTAAAGTATGCAAAACCTGGTAGGGTATGGGATAGAGTAGGGAATAATTCATTATCTCTGCTTACAGAAGGCTGCTCTGAGGAGGAGTCTAGGTTGAGTACGGGAGATTGGGAAGATGAGTGAAGGCAGAGAAAGTACAGCAGCTCATATGGGTCAGTAAGTACATGAGCTTGAAAGATGAGGCACAAGTGGGAGGAAATGATCCTAAGAAGCTAAATCCTTTAATAATAGAGGCTATATCTGCACAGAGTCATTACTGGGAGCTACATCTCTCATGAGAAGAAATGGAAAGCAATAGTAAGGGTATCTATGGTAGTGAAGGTTATGTGTCAACTTGGCAGAGCCTGCTGAGTGGCTGGGCAGCTGACTCTAGTTACTCCCCATGATGAGACTGGTAATCAACCCCACGGTGGAATCTACTGCAGCGGCTGAGTTGCTACCATAGGGATGTGGTCTGCTTCCAGCACATAAGGAAAAGCATTGAGAAAGGTCTCTGCAGCATTTTGGCACACTTGGACCCTGCATGTAGTCGAGTCTTCATTAAGCAGCCTGCCATGTTTCCTACTGATCTTGGTGCTGTCTCTGGACTTGAACTAGTGGCCTGCTGTGTTGTTTGGTAATATTGGGACTGTGCCATTTTATCTGTCGACCTTGGGCTTGTTAGCCTCAACAGCCAGCAGCTGCCTGAGAGAAGAGACACCTCTAGCTCCAGTGGGCCAGGAGCAAGAGGCAGAGTTCTGTTGTTTGTTTTTTTTTTTTTTAAATTGTGCTTTGGGTGCAAATTTACAAAGCAAATTTGATTTCCATTCAACAGTTCATGCATGTTTGATTTCACAGCCCAATTACCATCCCCAGCCATAAAAAACTCTCCTAGAGCTTGGCATTTTGAACTCAGATTTCTAGCCTCCAAAACAGTGAGAGAATAAACTCCTGTTTGTTAAAGCCATCCCATTTGTGGTATGTTTACTAACACGGCATAAGAGGTAACCAAAACAGCATCTTATAAACAGACTTCAGTTGTAGCACTGGGCACATGTGAAGGGTGACTGGATCTCAAGTACAGGCTAACCAAAGGGAAAGTATCTGAAGAAAGCAAGGTGACTGAGCAGCACAAGAGAAAGGGGACAATGTTAATAATCTTGCCTGGACCCAACCCTCATTCCTTTGGTAGACCTCACCACTCTCTGTTGGGTACATCACCAACCAGTCATTCAGGGTTAACAGTAAATCCTTCCATTAACATGCTATCCTCAAGTCAGCAATGTTCCCAAACCAAACACAGGAGAAGTGCCGTTATGTGTGCCCTTTATATAAATACAGCTGAATAAAATAGAGTTTTCTCCCCTCATGTTAAATACCCATATAATATATGTTCTTGAATTGACACGGGACTCTATTTTTAACCTCAGTCACTATCCTCTGGCTCTAGAAAATCAATAGTAAGAAGACACTCTGCCATGAGATTACTCTATTATATTACAAATAGCATCCTGTAGTGTGATCATCATCTCCCCAGCATGTCTTGGAAACTCCTCAAGGGTAGGAACTAGCTAATAGTAGGCATTTAGTTAAGGACCGACGAATGAATGAACCCATCAAATTTTCTCAAGTTCAAGCTAGCATAAAACACACCAATTGCTGCTATTTTTCATTCTAAATGATGACAACTGTTCAAGTAGCTTCTTACAAACATGAAATCCGTGACCCTACTACCTATTATGGGAGCTCTGGTAGCATAGTGGCTAAGACACTTGCCTGCTAACCAGATGGCTGGCGGTTCTAACCCACCAGCCACTCCTCGGAAGGAAGATTGGGCAATCCTACTTCCGTAGTGATACTGCCTCAGAAACCCAAGGAGGGGTCGCTATGAGTCGGGTTTGACTCCACGGCACATAACAACAACAACAACAACACTACCAATTAAATATACAAAGTCAAACACCATAATCGGAGAAAAGCTTTACATTTTAATTTTAAAATAAGCTTCTCCAATCCAGTTCAGAGTTTCCCATAAACTACACACATTTATAATCCAGCACGAAAAGGAAGAAAGCAGCATTGTAACTCAAAATATTATGGGGAAAAACCTTTTGGCAAAGTTTAAAGAACTCAATTTGAGCCTTCACCACCTCCAAATGAATACAGGCAGTCCCCAGATTATGAACAAATTCTGTTCCTAACTTTGTGTTTAAGTCGAATTTGTACCTAAGACAGAACAGTTAGACATGGTTTGTATCTAGTCAGTCAGCCAAATGTTTGTCTTAGTATTCAATATATCTCTATGTATAAAAAACTTTAAAGAAACACTTCCAGATACACTAAAACCTTTTAAACACAATAATACAGTAATAATAGTAATAATGTTTTGACGTGCATTGCCAAATAGCACCTGCTTGTTATCATAAACCACTGTACGTACCTTGAGTTTTTAACATAATAGGCTTTAGGGGGAAGAAAGGGGAAGTTTGGTTCATAACTATGGGTTGTACATAACTCAGATATTCGTAACCAGGGAACTGCCTGTATATAAATATGTAGTGTCTTGACCAAACCTAAATGTAACATTAAACAAAAATGGGGGGGATTTCTTTAAACTTTGTTAAATCAAAAGATAATTGTTTACAAACTTGGACCTGGGCTACTGGGATATGCTTGGGAACAGCTGTATACACTTTAATCTCACAAAGTAGCCAGGTTGTACTTCCTTCCTAAGGTCCATCCCACAGTTGTCATCTACTACCCAAATTACAAATGCTATACTTGGTATGGAAAAGAGTTGATGTCAATGATTAAAAACAATAATAATAAGATTTGTGTAGAGAAGTTCAAAAGTGTAGCATCCAGGCTGACAGTTATTGAATAAAACAATTTTAAATAGTCAGCTACTCTTCCTCCTACAGTGTGAGGGTGTGAGGGTATGTGCACTTGGGGAATAAGAAGGAGGAGGGGGGTGGGTCTTTTCTTGGTGAGAAAAAGAAGAAAGTGCAAAGACTAGTACGCCAGAGAACTATCCTTTTCTGGAATTCATAGAGGGTCTGGCCTTTTTTCCCCAGGCCCAAGCCCAAGACTGGGGACCAGGGTTTTGTCAGGGGCACCTCCCTGCTGTCCTGCCCTGGGCTGCTCCACATGAGCAGAGAGAGACAGCAGGCAGGCCCCTCTGACACCTACTTAACTGAGGCAGATGGAGAGGAGAGCGTGTGGGGTGCCTTTACTTCCCCCTCAGGAGGCTCCCAGCAGGAGCCCGCAGAGCCAGCAATTCCAAAATCAGATTTACACACAACCTTCCCCCTAGAACACGCCTTACCCCTCTGGCAAGAGGAAACAGAGCATTAAGCAAGTGTGGCTCTGGTATATGAAGGGGATTTTAGAAGACCTCAAGAAGTCTTCTTACAGGATTCTGCACTTTTTTCAAACCTCTTCAGAGGTACCCAAGTTGAGAAACAGTTACTCACTCATTGACCCAAAGAGGGCAAGGGTGTTATTTTGAGGACGACACAATCAGTGTCTGCAAGATGTCCTTAGCTAGAGACACATACTTTATTAATAATCTTACATACACAAAATGTCCAAGGGAAAGCCTAACAGGCTAATTTCTGACAGCTCCAGATAACAGCAGGAGGAACTGAAGCCATGCTGACTCTCCAGCCTCCTACTACACAGAAGCAATGATCCCTTTCCCACCCAAGGGAAGTGATACAAATAAATAAATACAATTATCTGCAGAACCTAAAGTGCAAGAACAACATTTTGAAGTCCTTCTCCTCAAGTGCAGTGACTTGTGGGAAACAGATAGGAAAATAAAAAGAACAGCTGGAAATTTTAATTATGAAAGGACCACGCAAAAGCTGACACTGTCTCACAGAACTAGCCAATTGTCAAAAGCCATTCTCCCTTACCTTAAGATACAGAAGCAGCTCTTCGCTCCTGAAGATAAGCGGCAGAACCCGAATCTCTGTTTGCTGTCAATGTCAGTGAGCACAAATGTGAAGTTCTGGCCAACTTGGCTAACTGTGAGACTGCAGCAGAGACAGAACAAAGGGAAAAGGAATGTGCAGTAAGTTTCTTGATAGAGTAGCTAATCACGACAAGTCATTGAACCTGTAACATTTCCTTTCTCGGTAGAACTCTTTACAAACTTAAAATTTATACGCTTCAGGGAAATAGACAATGAACATGTAAAAAAAAAAAAAAAAAAGAGAGAGAGAGAGAGAGAGAGAGAGTGAGCAGCCCATTTTAGTGATCAGCTCAGAACGCAAAATTGTCGAAGCTATTCTGTCTTCTTCCACTTACTGAGTTCAGGCACTGGGGTAACTCTGTTAATCATCCCATGAATCTTGAAAGGTGCATTCTATTAACCTCATTTTTATAGAGGAGGAAATAGTCCCAGAGAGGTATTGCCTAAGGTCCCAGCTGGAAAGTGGCAAAAAGCTAGATTTTAAGCCTAGGCTCATCTGACTCCAAAGCCCATTCTATCAGTTTGCTATTAACAATACTCACCTAATTAATGCTCTATTCAGAAAGTAATGGTGACTGCAAAGCAAAATTTCAGTGTCTACACTGTCCCAGTCACAAAGCTAGACACTTGTATGTACCATCTCATTTAACGCCCACAACCACCCTGGAATTTAGATGATGTTCCCATTTTACAGAAGAGGAAACTAAGGGACAGAATAATTAGATAACTTAATCAAGGTCACAGAGCTAAGTGGAAAGAAAAGAGGGCAAGGTTAACAATTATTTGCCTAAATTTTTTCATCTTTCATAATTTCATATTTTAGAGATCAGAAATAAAAAGTAGACCAGTAATCCAAAGTGCTGTCTAAGAAACAGAAGCAATATTTTTAAAGAAAGCCATTAAAGAGAAAAAAAGCTAAAAATTATTGTATAAATGCAAAAATAAGGCCACACACGAAAAAGCCTTAATGTAAAACTGAAAACATGTTTTTTTAAATAATATAAAGCATATTACCAGATTGATACAAATGCTATCTTTTTAAAAATTTACGAAATTTTTAAAAATCCACTTTTCAAAAATCTGTTTACCCATTAGCTTGGATTTCTTTTTAAGAACATAAACATTTCAAAGTCTAGTACGTAAACTTATACTAACATACTATTTTAGAATTTGAAATTGAATTTGCTCAAAGAATCTCATCAACTCTAAGGCAAATTTCTACTTTATAAAAAATACTCAAATTTATAAACTATCCAAATCAATGTTCTCACATAGAAATAATTCACTTTATAAATTATCATTGAAAATGAAAATCATGATTCACCAGGCCTTTTGCAAAGGCAGAATTCTTGTTGAGTCTTTGAACATGATATGAAATAAATTTCAAAATATACAGTAGCCTTCCTCTCCAAAACTCCCCTATATAAACCACATATGAAAATTAAAATTAAAGAGGCTTTCAAGGTATCCTTGTACAAAGGTCAATGGACCCTTCCTGGTCATATTTAAGGAAACAATTCCTTCCCCTGCAGAGTGGTTAGAGAGTACAAGAAAGTAATTCAGAAAGAACAGTAAGTGCTCCACTTTCCCTATTTAACTAGGAAGGTGAACAAAACAAGGTGGCAATTGTAAAGCAACGTGGTAATAAAACAGGTGTAAGTAATGCTATCCCTCCACCTTACATAAGCCAGAGAAAGAACACATTTCTATAAAAGTTACAGAGTCGTCAAGGGGACACCAAACCTACCTTCTATGGCTGTTATGTTTTATCTGTAAAGCTTGGATACTGTGTTACTATGGTGATTTAATACTATGTTTTAAAGGGGGATTATATGATTAATTTTAACAAGGTTGAGAACTGAAGATGTGTGAGAAACAGGATTCTAGCTCACATAATTAAAGTGATTGGAAAGAAAAGTGGGCCTCACTGGGGAAGGAACCTGTGTTATTAAAATATTTAAAGCAACAGGTCAGGATGATTCTAAGTTACAAATAAAGTCATGTTTTTGTGAAATACTATTATGTGATCATACGAAATTTTACTGTTAATTATTTTATCTCAGGGTTTGATTTCACTTATGGGTTATTGAAAATGAATACTCTCTAAGAAGCACCCTAGAAGGGAAGGGTATTGATAGAACTGGATGAAAAGAAAATACACAGGATCTCTAGGAAAAGGACAGAGATTGAACACAATTTGGTTTGTGAACTAGCTATCATTAATTTCCTATTATCTTTCCACTACTATTAAAAATACTGAAAATGCTTTTAGTTACATTATAGACTCAAAGAAAGATTCATTACTCATTTACTTTGTTCAAATTGCACCTCAGTCACTTCCAAGCTGGGCCTTAATTTAGTAATAACTTCTAAGCACTTCAGTTTCTTCATCTGGAATAACAATGGGAATACTACCACACAACCCAAAGGATGTTTTGCAAGTAAGTGAGATAAGCATTTCGCATAAAGGCCAGCCTATATTAGGAACAAATAAAAGGGATGTGAAAACTAAATTTCAAACTAAAATCATGCATTTGCTTAGTCTTCCTGACTGACTCAGCTTTCTAGGAAGTTAGGGTGCCTTTTCTCCCTGGTCTGTCGCCTCTTTTCAGTTAAGGGGTAGTTTTTCGGCTAAGGAAGCAAAAGCCACTTAAACTTGCAATAATGTGAAAAAGACTTTTTGGGATGTCACAGTTTAGAAGGGAACACTTATTAATCTCAATAGATTTACCTTTTCATTTCTGGTAGGGTGAAGTACAAATCATCAAAAGCCTTTTAAAACCATTGAATTCTAAAGTATTAAATTCCTTGGATAATTTCCAATAAACTGGAAAAAAAAAAAAAAAAGTCCAGAAAAGGGCAGTCAAAGTGAGGTTAGCTTGAATGGTTCTGAGTCTCCAAGGAATTTTATCATTCCCTCTCTGCTTGCTGAGGTGGTCTATAGGAATGTTCACTATTTCTCCACAAAAGTAACTCTGGGGAGAGGGTCTGCTTCCTTCACAGCTGCAGTTGTGTTTACCTCCAGGATCAGCAACTATGACTTCTTTACAGAAGCCAATAATTAAAGCTGGGAAGAACCTTAGAAATCATCTCATCCAATTCTCTTCATTTACAGCTAGGGAAACTGAGGCTCAGTGTTTGTTTTTATTTTTTTCCCCCCCAGTAATCAGGGGTAGGACAAAAATCTAGAACCAATTTCTGGTTCAGAGTTGTCTGCATTCTGCCACACTGCACTAAACACAATGAAAATCCTCCCAAGGAAGCGTTCAACTCACTATAAGGAACTCTGGTATGTGAGGAATTCAGATAGCTTCTTATCAAACACGACTATACATGGCATTAAGCAAGAGAAACCAAACCCGAGTATCTCCAGAAATAAACTCAGGAGACCAGAGCCAAAACCACCATTAATTAGATGGGCTTCCCATGCCTACATGAATACAGAATACAAAGGAAAAAAGCAATGACTTTTCAAACCACAGACATCAACCTTCATGCCACCTTTTAAATGCCTGTCAGATACTCAAGTCTCCTCCAGCAGCATTTTGCTTAATCTTGAAGTTGTTTACAGGTCCAGTGTATAAATGGACTTTAGAGTCATGAATCATGTGGATGAGCAGTTTGATTACAGCCTTCCAGTGAGAAATGGGTTTTACATGTCAGCCTCAGTTTTAGTTATTCATTTTACAAAATGAGCAACTACACTGAGCACTGTAACAAGTGCTGCATAAACAACAGGGGCCATGTGGTCACTGCCCTCCTGGGGCTTACTGTCTAGTTAGGGAGGAATAATAAACAAATACACTGCAAAACATACAGCTTATCATAGTGTTATTATGAAAATAAAGAAGGAATAAAGGAGAAGGTGGAAGAGAAGGAAAGGATCTATTGAGACAATGGTCAAAGACAGCTTCTCTGAGATGATGCAAGAAAGCAGCCATTCAAGGAGGAGGGGACTGAATTTTTCAGGAAGACAGAAAAAAAGAGCTGTGCAAGGATGCTGGAGCTAGAAAGAGCTAGGCATGTTCTAGAAACTAAAAGAAACCAGTACAGGTAGTCCCCGACTTATGATGTATTTGATGACTGACCATCTGGTTTACTTTGTTTGGGTGTTTTTTTTTTTAATACATCATATTGTTAGTAATATGCACACCACATACAATGTCACAGCACATAATTTGCTGTGTAATTATTCTGAGATGTTTGTATGTAATGTTTATAACCCCAAAAACAAATAAAGATCAGATTTATGAAGATACTGATTATAAAAGGCAGTAATAATGAAAACTACAAGCAGAGGTATTTAACTTACATCAGAACCAACTTACAACAATCCTGAGACTCCTAAGTCATGCTACCTGTATGGCTGAAGCACAGGAGAGATGGGAGAAAATGACATAAGAAGTCGCTGGATAAAGCAAGCATCCAATCATGCAAATAATCTCATAGGTCATGGTAGAGTCAGAATTGTTTTTAAGCAATGGAAAACCACTAAATAGTTTTAATCAAGAGAATGATATTACCTGGCTTATAGTTTTAAGTTTTTTATCTGTTATGTGGCAAACAGTTTGGGAAAAGCCAAGAGTAGAAAGAGGGACCATAATCAGGAGGGTTTCAGTCATCTTTGGGCAATCTATTTCCATCGTGATACCACCTTAGAAACCCAAGGAGGTGTGCTATGAGTCGGATCCAACTTGATGGCAGTTAGTTTGTTTTTTTTCTGGCAGGTAAGATTGGTCGGTGAATAGAGATGGAAAGGGGTGGACAGTGGCAAGTTACAATTAGCAGGTACAAATGACAGGGTTGCAAATGGATTTCATGGATAAAATTGAGGGAGTTGGATTAGATCTCCACTGTTCCTTCTGGATTTCATACTTTTGATTCTCCACTTATGATTCATATTTACTTCATTGGAGTCATGTAGACAAAGTGAGTGCAGAGATCTCTGCTGTTTTCAGAATCATCCATTGAGTTTCTCAAGCAGATGAGTGTTGCTCTGTATCGGGCAACATGTGACCCAGGGTTGGTCCCCAGACATTTCAGATCAATGTCTTTCTCACAACTTGGACCTTTGAGCAGGGAAGATGGGAAACTTGGATTTTAAACAGATGTAAAGTATGAAAAATTGATGTAAAATATGAAAAATTTTATCCATGAAAATTAGGGAGTGAAAAGGTAGGATATTACCATTTAATAACAGGACAAAAAAAAAAAAAAAAACCTCACTGCCATTGAGTTGATTCTGACTCATAGCAACTCCCTTTTGGGTTTCCAAGGCTGTAAATCTTTATGGAAGTTGTTTGCCCAGTCTTCCTTCCATGGAGTGGCTTGTGGGTTTGAACCACCAACCTTGTGGTTAGCAGTCAAAAATGCCTTAGGCACAATGCCACCAGAGCTCTCTAATAACAGGACATATTAACAAATTTAGGGGGAAGGGACATTCAAGGGTTCCATTTGAGATATGTTCAGTCTGAGAAGCCTATGAAACATCTTAACAGAAATGTCAAGTAAGTAGTTGAACATACATACTAGTTAGGAGGTTGCAGGAAGTTTGGGTTGAAGTTGTAAATTTGGAAGTTATCTACACAGAGATGGTATTTAAGGCCAGGATAAGGAATGAGATCACTAAGGGAGAAAGTTTAGAGAGAGAGGGAAAAAAAAGAAGGGACTTGACCCAGGACTCAGTTCTAGAAACACCAGTTCACAGAGTAGAAAAGATACTATCAAAGAAAAAGGAAAACCAGGCAAACAGGGGTGTGGCTAACTGTACTAAATGCAGCAAGATGAGAAGAGAAAGAAATCTCCATGAATTGAGCAATATGGAGGTTTTGGATGACATTGATAAGAACAGCTCTAGTTGCATAACAAAAGCAGAAGACAGGCTGAACAGGAATGAGGAATAAACTCAAGTGTGCAGACAAGTCTTCTGAGAAGTTCTGCTATTAAGGGGAATGAATCAGTAATTGGATGGGAATGAAGAGTCAAAGAAAAGTAAATTTTTTTTAAAAAAAAGAACAGAAGAATACCAGAACTTGTTTTAATGCTGCTGAGAATGATCCTATAGAGGCAGCAATTTATGATGCAGGAGAGAGAAGATGAAACAGTAAAGCCCAGACTTTAAAGTGAAGCTATGTGAGCACCGACAAATTAGTATACCTCTGAGTATCATCTGTAAAATGGATATACTACTACTTACTTTGCAGAGTGGTTTTGGAGAATTAAAAATAATTTATACAAAATAACTAGCATATGTTGTTGTTGTTGTTATGTGCCGTCAAGTCGGACCCGACTTTCCAAGGAGTGGCTGGTGGGTTTGAACCACCAGCCTTCTAGTTAGCAGTCAAGTGCCTTAGGCACTATGCTACCAGAGCTCCCGAACTAGCATATAGTACATATATAATAAAATGGTAATTATCACTGGTATAGAACCAAAACATTCAGTGTCACCCTCCATTTATTATTCCTTACTAACAATTATCTACTGAGCCATCTATTCAAGGCACCTCCAAGAGCTGCATCTCCTTTCCTTGAATGCATTATGGGTGATAAGCCTGAAAAGAACATCATCAAACTATTATATCTCCTAGCCTTTAGTTACACGAGCCTTGAAACTCCCTTCTGAAACATACTTTACATCTGTTTAAAATCCAAGTTTCCCATCCTCCCTGCTCAAAGGTCCAAGTTGTGAGAAAGACATTGATCCGAAATGTCTGGGGACCAACCCTGGGTCACATGTTGCCCGATACAGAGCAACACTCATCTGCTTGAGAAACTCAATGGATGATTCTGAAAACAGCCAGAGATCTCTGCACTCACTTCGTCTACATGACTCTGACGAAGTTAATATGAATCATAAGTAGAGAATCAAAAGTATGAAAACCAGAAGGAACAGTGGAGATCTAATCCAACTCCCTCAATTTCATCCATGAAGAAACTAAAGCCCTCAAGAGCACAGAATAAGTCACAGTGGCACAGCCAAAACGGAAACCACAGTCTCCTGGCTGCTATCCTCAATGTTCTGCCCACCACAGGCCAACTGCTTCATTGTTATCTAAAGGCATAGCTTAAACCAAAACCAAGGGACTAAAGGGGGGGAGGGGGGGTCAATGGACTCAGTTTTGAAAAGGAGAGCAGGGTAAATGTACGGGAGCAAGAGGAGGGGTTTGAAAGGCTATATACTAACGTGCTAACCATGCTGTCTCTGCATGGGTTTAATTTTCTTTGCTCCTCTGAATTTTCTGCTTTTTTACAATAAACATTATATTGTTTTTGAAATAAAAAACTTTACTTGGCTAATTTATTTATGCTGTGATGAATCTAATGGAAGCAGTATGATATAGCAGAAAGAGTATGATAGATGTGGTGGGTATAGGTTCCTAAATCAACTCTACCACTTAATGATAATGGGACCTTAGGCAAGTTATTGAACCCATCTGAGCCTCTTTTTTTTCTCATATGTGGCAAGATAATTATAGTAACCTTGCAAATGTGTAACCTTTAAATGCAGGAAAAGAACATAGCACAATGACTGGCACATATAGATATATAATAAAATGGTTCTAGTTGTCGAGAACTCCAACTCATGGAGACTTCACATGGAGCAAAGAAGAACTGTACTCTACAGGGTTTTCAGTGGCTGGTATTTGGAAACTAGATCACCAAGTCTTCCTCCCAAAGCACCTCTGGGTAGACTCTGACCTCCAACCTCCAATCCTCCTGTCAGCAGTCAAGCATGTCAACCATGTGCACCACCCAGGTACTCTAATAAAATGGTAACTAATATTTAAACCACATTTGCAGCTGTGGTTACATGCTGAACCATTAAACTATGCCTCTGCCCTTGAAAAGATGTCATTTCATTTAATGCTCATATCGTTTGTGAAAAGCAGTGTAATTTATAGGGCAACTGAGTGGTGGCTAACTTGCTGGGTTCTTTAAAGAGATAAATATATACACGGGAAGGGTGAGGATTTCCATCATCCAATGAGTTTCTTGAATGCTTGGTTAACTGAAGCCAATTGTCAGCTATCAAAGGCAGGTAGCACCACAATATGAAATAGCACACATCATCATCATCACCATCATCTTCTTCTTCTTCTCCTTCTTTTCTCTCACAAGACATTGCTTTCACCAATAATGGTACATTTTTGAGAGTGACAGAGTGAACTCAGCACTGTCACCCCACCACTCCCCTCCAACAAGAACTTCAAGCACAGTGGAGCGCAGAAGTAACTCGACTGGGAATAGGAACATCTGCTCCCTTCCTAGCTCTGTAACTACACAGTTGGGACCATAAACAAGTCATTGCATCTCTATGGGTCTTCAGTTTCCCTTCTATAAAATGGGATGCTTAAGCCAGAGGAATTTCAGCTTTAAAATCCTGTGGTCTTGTTCTCATATATTTTCAAGGCTTCCCGCAGCCAGAGTCCAAACTACCAAAGGACACACACCCTCTTCCTCAGCAGGCTCCATCTGCTCCGCCTCCCACAATCTCTAGGCTCACTCACAATTTCTCTCTAGTTTGCTCTTACCTTCCCCTTCCACTAAACCACTTCTTGCCACATTTGTGGACTCAACATAAGCCTCTAAGCTTAGATTTTTTTTCAAATGAAGACAGTGGCACTTGTCCTTATCTCTTAGGATAGAATAAAATAGGACAATACATGAGAAAGCACTTTCTTTGAAGAGCTACCAGCATTATTATTTTTCATAAGTCCTAGTTTCAGAAAGAAAATCTTAAAACAACACAAGAGACAGTAAGATGTCAATGTTAACGAGTGATTTGATGACGACTGTGAAAATCCCACTCTTGATATAGACTAGAAATGTCAGAAAGTTGTATTACTGTTCCTTGGGGTAGAAAAGCAAAGATACTGAAAAGGTTAGGAAGCTTTCTCTTTTGAACACTATCACCTGGAGGCATTACTCATCTCCCATACTGGCAGATTTTCTAAGTCAAACAATATCATAAACACACCTGGGGGGCTTTGTGGGCTTCAGATTCAGGGCATATCCGTTTGACAGTGTTAACTGCAAACTAATAAAAAAAAAAAATCATGACATTAAAGCCTTTGAATTTATTGAAAATGAATGTCATTATTATTACTTCTTCTGCATTAAAGTATGCCAGGTTAGATATGAGGAAAAAGAAGAAAACAGAGAGTCCCCAAAACAAAGAGGTTTTTATTTTTGTATCAATAAGTTATCAACACCCAGAGGAATAATATAATACAATGTAAGAATGAGCTATTGTACATGACCAGGAATAAAATATATCTGTAAAGGGATATATCTGTACCCTAATCATTCTGTGAAAAAATATATATATAAGAATGTAATTAGGGGAAAGTAATTTGGGAAGATGTATATTGGAGGAACAAATTGTTTTTTTTTCTGAAAGGAAAAAAGGCATTAGACATTATTGTGAACAAAAGGAAAAAAAAAGAAAAAGATTTTAGAACTATCACTTAAGGACTCTGCTTTTCCCCTATTTCAGAATGTAATCACTCAGACAGGTAAGTAGAGGGGTGTGTGTGATGTGAGTAGGCAGGGAAGGGAGATGTTAATCTCACAGTTACTTTTGTTCTAATATTAGTTTACAAAGTCAATTAATGAATGCCTATCCAAAACAGATCACCACTCTCCTAGAAGTCGTGTAAAAATGTTTTCCCTTATTTCTCTTTGTTAAGAACCTAACCACATTTTTTAAACATTTCAGCTTTATTAATTTGTATAAATATGCCCTTGCCATAATTTGTAATACATTTTATAAGTGACTGGAGGAGATTTCATGCATCACTAATTCATACATATAAATGTGAAGTTTGCATTAAATATCTCTAAACAAAACCCTATTTCCTGGCTACTTTTAGAAGGAATAGGATAAAGAAGAGACAAGAGGACTCTCATTACAAAGACTGATCCTCTTCAAGGTAAGGCTATTCTGTGTTGAGCATCAGTCTGCTAGTCAAGTAAACCTGGTACCGAATCTAAAGAGCCTGAATCTGGAAATACTAGAGTGGTTGACAGGCTTTAAAAAATAACACATTAGAACCAGGGAAAGCAGTGGTTATCAATGGCTGGCAATACTCCAAAGTTGCTTTTTTAGCACTCTTTTTGCTTTTTAGTACTCTTTTAACTCCTTTGGCTACCAATTCTCAACTCACACCCATTTTTAGATTTATGCACAATAAGCCAGGACACTGGCACCACAAATACAGAAAAGAATCAACTGGCATACCTACCCGCATGCATTCTAAGTTACTAGATTTTTCAGGCTCTGCCTTGTTTAAAGACATTAAAACACATGATAAACCATTCCTGAAAATGGGCATACTTTATAGTTTTCTTGGAACATATCACAGCACTTATTACTTAAAATGATATTTTTGAAAATTTCCCTGTCACCAAAAGTGGAATTTTTAAAATGTAATGTATGTGTGGTCTCATAGTTCAATTTCCCCTGAAAAGAAAATTTTAAAAACCATTGAAAAGAGACAACAATGAAGTAGACAATAAATTTTTAAAATTCTTAAACTGCAATGGAAAACACAGTAGACATTTCTTAAAAATAAGATAAAGATGATTTGTTTTACCATTTTATTAATATTGTTAGTCAATTATAATTATAGAAAGTAAATAAAGAAGCTCCTCTATAATTGTTACCGCTAACCAGTGGCTGATATTTTTAAACCCTCAGATGATTTTAATTATCTCAGTGTCCTTATATTTGTACTTCTCCAAGAAACAATTCACCATGATGCAAATATTAAAGAAATGTTTAGATGAATTTGTATTTTTTAGTCGAGCAATCTACAGAAAACACTGGATCCCCCAGAGAAATCATTCTTAGCCATCTAAACTAAACACAGAACATTCTTGAGCAACATGCCACTTATCCTTTAAAAAGCTGAATACCTTAAACAAGATAGGCCTCTGCTGAGTTACATTTTCGGGGGGTAGGGGGCTCTGCTACATAATATTTGTAAGGCCATGGAGTCAGGTAATACTCTTGTTTAAGTACAATATATTCAGATTTAAAAAGAAATTACATAGTGCTGGATTAAATACCAACCATTCTTAATCATAGTTTGAGTCTGATAACCAAAATTAAGAAGTTAATGTCATACAAAATACAGCTCACAAACTAACCAATGCAAAGTTCTAAGCTTTAAACTTTTTGATACTGTCAATAAAATTCCCAGGAAAGGACAATATTGCAACTCTCCTCAGAACATAGGTGTTTTAAATCACAGTTAAACAGACAGAATGTTAAGAATGGTATGGTTTTTATTTTCTATAGCAGGTTTATTGACACTTTTTTTCCAGTAAAGTTTGAAAATCTGACACTACCTGTCCACATAGAAGGGGAAACAAAACTTGGTCAAAGTCTGTAGAACTTCCTGTGGAGAGAAAGAGAGATAATTTATAAATCTAATGGGACCAATAAATCTAACATTAACCACAGCACACAATCTAGCAACTTTACCCTAAAGAAACAGGAGACAGATGAAGAAATATGGGCTTTATCAATTACATGGGAGGAGTACCAGGCAGTCAATCATGAGAAATAATAAACATGATCAAACTTCATTAAAAATGAAAAATTAATCAAGAATCACACATGGGCAAGCAGCAGGAGCCATGCAGGAAAGCTCTGAAGGGAGGGAGGCGGTTGAGTTGCTGAGTGTTAACACCCCTCCAGGGACCATCTCCAGCCTGACCATATGGATCAGAGTGAATAACACCAAGCCACATGGGTTTGGCCTGGCAGGGCCGCTGTTGCTGGCATCGCTTTTGCCTGTTACCTAGGAACGGAGGGGGCCGGGATTAGACAACGCTTCCCAACATCAATAGGCTAAATTACAAGCAGAACATAAAGCCAACTTGAAGAGAAATGTTTCTGAACGTTATGAACTAAATGTTTTAGAGTTTTAAACTTTATTTATCCACTTTATAAAGAAGTTGCCATTTCTGGCAGAAATTTATTTTATAATCGAACTAACAATTATAAGAATGCACTAATTTTAGTTAAATATCACTGTTGGATACACTTACCAGCTTGTAATTTATTAAAATCTAAAGCAAACTACCAGTTTAAATGTCTCTTTACAAATATATAGGCACATAAAACCAAGTACATTTTTCAAGGTTAGTGGAAAGTACAAAAAGTAGAGTGACATTTCAAAGACTTATTGATAAAAGGCAACCATCTTACATTAAGAGAAGGATAAATACTGGTACATGAGACATAGTATACAGTGGTGTGTGTCTTTTCCCAATAGATACAGTTCATATAGAGAGCATATATACACACAGCTAAACACTATACAAAATTTATTATTACTTACTTCGTAGAATTTTCTCTATCTCTACTTAATTTAATTGCAGACTTGAATAGCCCCCAGTTGGTGCTTATTTTAAGTTCACAGGTTAATGGTATGCATTTTTTAAAAAGTATTCTTTCCATGGATTTGATTTGTTCTCTATTTAAAATCCCAACTTCAAGACAAAATGAAGAACACATTTTTCAGGCATTGAGAAGCTGGTTCAAATTAAAACAATCCTGCCCATTGCAAATCCTAATCCAAGTGATAAATTAAAGATCAGTTTACAAATGTAGCACTTTTCTAACCAATAATAATGAATTATCAATGCTAACGGAATTGATGCTTCTCGCTTCATTTATTTTTAAAACCAGTTCTATCATTCAAGAAATAAACCACATCAATCTAATAACCCATTCAATGAAGCAGAAAGTACATTGACTTGCTCTGCCAGAGCATGTTCCGCCTACATAATTCAATTGAGCATACCCTACTTTTTAATATCATCCTGGTCTGGTACTATGTATATCCCAGCACTGCTAAGGTATGTCATCAAATAGTAAATGAATAGGAAACTAAAAAAATGAAAAAGAGTAGATAAGAAAACATTACCTCACAGAATATTCTAAGATGCATTATAGATACATTAGTTAATTTCATTGCGGCATTCAGAAGTCCGTAAGTATTGTTTTAAAACTGACTATGGTTAAATAAATTATAATAGCTCATAAAAAATCAGAAAAGAAAGAATAATTTATCAGCATATAATGTTACTATCAGGCAAATATTGGAAAAGAGATCATTTAAAAGATCCATTTTAATGTCTGCAACTTTAATTATAAAATACACTCTGACCCACATACACAAAATACCAATAATTTACACACACACAAAAACAATTCCTTACATATTTCCTTTCGCCTCAGGTTTCAAATAATACCACAAAGCATCTCTTAACTCAGTATATGCATGAAGCGTTCTTTAAAGCTCAGCACCAAGTGCTCAGACATTGCCAACATCAGCTACAAAGACAGTTATCCTTTACCCCTTAAAAGTTACAGGTGCAGAAAAAGCTTCTCCACTCCATCTATGCTGGAGTTTCACTGGCAAAAGGCCTCAAAGATTGTTGAAAGAAAGGACCCCCATAGCTACGAGAAAGCATTGTGCTCTACAGTAGAGTCAAAGGAATCTAATATGCCCAACTTATTACTCACTACAATATAGAAACTACTTATCACTTTCTGATGTCAAGAGTAATAACCAACCTTGAACTTATCTGTCAGATAATATTAGAACAAATAACAAAATACCCAATCTAGGCTGAGTATAACCCCCTTCCCAAGAGCTTTCCTTTTGACCCAAGAAAACAGTGATAAGTCTAATTAAGCACTGGGGAGGGGGGACACACATAGGCAAATGTAGGCACATGTTTGTATCTTACAATATGTTTCTTCATGTTTGTGGTATTACAAGAGCTTGATATTCCAATTTAAGTCAAACAAGATGGTGGTATGCTGTTAGAGGAGAAAACAAAAATGAGCATCTACTCTGTGTTAGGCATATTCATACATTATCTCAATCAGAAGTGAAATATCTATGTCTTATTTGGAGAAGGGGAAAACAGGAAGAGAGAGAAAAACAAGCAAACTTTTTTGTAAATAAAGACTGCTGAAATAAACCAATTTTCATTAATACTGATGTTTTCCTTATTTAAAAACATTCAACTACCTTACCCTCTTTTTCTAAGGAAGAACACAATTGCTTGAATATGAGAATACTCTCTAAAAGGGGAGGGATTTAAAACACTGATTTAAACACATCTTGAGGGTTATATGTATGAGAGAGTATCCCACAATCCTTTCACTATTAACTTTACTAGGGTCACAGGCACTAACCAGATAGCAATTCCCTTTTCTCTCCAGAATCTGTGTTTTTGGTCAGGGGACTTTCTTTGTAGGTGGTAATTTTCCTCTTCTATCCTTCCCTTCTCTTGCCTACACAAGCTCTTTCAGACAACTAGCCTTAGCATAGCCTCAACTCCATCAACATAGATCGGGTCTTCAGGCTGCAGCACAGCTGATGAGATGTAAATGACCCCAGTGCTGAGGCGGGAGGTGGGTAGGACTGTGTGCCGTTCTACAGATCAATCCCCGAGTTTATATGTTCACAAATCTTTTCATGTACAGTTTGATTTTGTAACATTTTAATGAGCAAAAAAGTGAATCTGTAGTAGCCAGTCACCACAGTTAAAGTGCAGGGCATGAACCAGATCCCAGGAGGGAACCAGTCCACCATGTCACCACTGGCTTTAGGACATTCGCCACCTGGTTCCATGTCCCCAGGTTCCAACTCTTTTCATAATCAAAACACTGCTGACATTATAAACCCCAGACGGGTTTTCTAAAATCCCTCCCAATCAATATATCCAACACATAACTTATTGGAGACAACACTGAGCTCATTGATTAAGGTGAGTTCAGTAGCAAAGTTTTCAAAATAAATGAGACAAGAATACAGTATTCAACCCCTTTGTGTCACCAGACAATTTATGAAATAGGCAATTTCCAAAAGGGCTTTTCTTCCTAACAAAATACACGATATTTCATGCAGGAAGAAATAAGAGCAGAGGGGGCAGGGAGGAAGTGTTGCTCAAACCTCTCAGTTATGCATACATTAAACAGCAGATTGCACAGTGCGGTAGAAAAACAACATCTACAGAGCTCTGCCCACAAGGAGATGTCAAGCCTCAGAGTAGGAATCAAAGATATGAAATTAGCACACCTAACAGTGGATTCACTTGCAAAGGAAATTTAGAAATGAACTCAAGATTCATCTCAGTGACTTTGAATTCATTTCACCCAGTCTGAATTCTCATCTGGTCAGAAGGTCCAACGAGGAAACTTACTCCAATATGGGGAAAATAGATTATGTCAGACTGGGCCATTCTCTTAAAAGTCTGCTAAAGTTGTAAATTTATAATTCATCCATTACAGAACACTATCTGGAAGCAAAACTTTGAAAACTAAATTCTATAGAGTTAACTGGAATTATTATTAATGAGAAGGATAAACCAATTCCCCCTGAATTTGAGCTACACGGCAGGAAGTAAAGATCCTGCAACAGTTCAGATGCCAAATATTCTTTTCATTGTTTCATTGAGACCTATAAACAAAAATTAGTTGTATTTGGCAGATCAAAACAACTGACAGTCTGACACAGACATCCATACCCACAAATAAATGCCATCTGAAACACAAAAGCACACGCTGATTAGAGTACCCACTGAGGTTAGATTCAGAATGTTGGGAGATGAGGCACATTCTCAATAGTTCAAAAGAGGGGGGAGGGGAAATGTGTGCTGGAAAACATTTAAATAAAAGAAAGAGATAGCCTGAATAAATGAAAGTCTTTAAAATGTGTAAAGCCACAATCAGCCTCATTGTGGCTTGCTGAAAGCAGATACAGCAGTCAGTAATAAATATTACAGATAATTTAACTCTGTCCCAAAAGAGAGTGCAGGAGGGGAGAGAAGGGCAAGCGTGGGAGAACAGCCCCTGAGTTTCTTACCTAATTTATTTGTTCATTTCAAAACGTAGCTGTGTGATGAAAAGATCAGGGGAGCTCAAATTCCTGAAATATTCCATTTCTGTGTTTAAATTTTTTTTAATAGCATGAAGGAAATGCTGACCCTTTAAGTTCTGCAGTTGGGATCAGTGCAACTGACTTGAAAGAAAAGCCTTTGATTGATGATCTTAAAACTCAAGGTGAAAGCTAAAAACAGAACACTACAAAATCCAAACATACAAAAAGCTAACAAAATTTCTACATTAAGCCATTTCAAGTTAAAACCAGGGACTCCCTGTGAAAGTTAATAGAGATTCTAAATGCTATATGATCAAGAAGGGCAAAATATAATAGTAAAAAGTTCCCGGAAGCATAATTAACACCAAGTTCAAGAGTGTTGATCAAAAGTTCCCTATATATGAAAACAGGAAATACAATTTTTCTCCTTCACTATAAACGTCAAATTAAATCCAAGATCTATACTACATTTACAACTAAATTTTAATTTTTCTTCAGTGAGAAAAAAGCAGTTTTGAATAAGAAGCTTTGAAAGGCCTTTCAACACCCAAACATAAAAGCCGGGTCAAATTTCCAACAACGCTGCCCAAATGCAACAGAGTCGCCTTCCTTTCTTTGGTACATTTCAATATTTACCTCTAGTTTACTTTTTTGTAAACTTTCATTAATATGGAGTCATGTATATGTTATTATTATGTTAATGTGTATAACTTAATCAAGTCAATGTTGTAATTCAAAGATAAAATTATAATAAATCTGTCATACTCCATAAACTTGTATCCTATAAGCTTTGTATCTAAATTATCAAGGTCATTAAATACATGAGCGGAATGCTTACAATAGCAGAAGTGTCACCTCTAGAACTTCTGTTAATCTCCATGGACTTTGAAGACCAAAGTAAAAATACTGAATTTTCCAAAATTTTTAACAAGTCTTTTAAATTATTTTATCCTTTCCTTTCTTTAAAACAAAGCTGTTTCCAAATTACAATAGTGTAAAATATCCTTGATTCCAAGATTTCCTTTTATTTACTTTAAGCCTTACAGCAAAGGAGAAGAAAATGAGAGAGCTATATTTATAAGGTCAAAGTTAAACATCTATAAAATTCCTCACACTTGTGTTAAATACTTCCAAAACAAACAAATGATTTGACTACAACCTCTTACAATCAGCATTTGGTGGCATAAGTAATGCAATGTCTTGGAATTAATATTATTATCCTAAAAGTTTCTGCCTTGTTCATTTCCTTAAACATTTTAAATCCTGTATGAATCTGAACATTTACATTATCAATATTTCTAAAAGGAAGAATGAGTGGAGGAAGTAGAAGGGGGGAGTGGGGACACAAGTCAGCACATACCAAAGGAAGAAGGTCCCAACAGTAAAACTGCAAACATGATTTCACTGAAGAAGCAACTTGCCCTCAGGAAGATACTTTAAAAAAAAAAGAGAGAGCACTGATAGAAATACTATTTTGTAAGCATATTAAAAGCTGTCAGCTTTTAAATATTTTAAATGCACACAAAAATGTGCACAGATGGGCAACTTTTCTGCTCACATTAGTCTAGAAAAAATCTTTCATTATCAAGCTCAAAGTCCTTGAATTTTTTAAACTTAATTGTGCCTCTATTTCTTAGAATTCACACCCCAAGGCCAAAGCTTTCCTGCCACCAGTCCTTCAAATCTGACTTGGACATTACACGGGAGGAGGCTCCAAGCCTCCCTGAGGTCTCACTCCTTTTACAACACGCGAAAAAGCAGTCAGTAATGGGCCCATGCTGAATTCACTGCTCTCCACGTCTCCTCTTGGGACATAAGCCTAGCAGATGTGATAAAAACTGTGTCAGAGAAGTGGCTCTAGTTTGTGCCTTAATGACAACTTAAACCTCTAAACCAATACAACCAAAGGACTAACAGAACTGGCGGTTACCTCTCTCTGCTGCCAATCTTCAAATATTTCTGAACTAAATTAGCACCTCTACCCACAACATCCCCTGCCACCCTACAAAATCCATTCTAATTTTAAAAGATAAATGAATTCAGCACACACGTCGGCAGCACGAGTGTCTGGGCTGTGTGTGTGTGTGTGTGTGTGTGTGTGTGTGACCTATAATTAAGCCCTAACACATATTTCATGTAGTTTATATTTTCTCAAGGTGTGGTTTTAATTTCAGATGTCTTAAAAGGCTACCTGGTAAATTTCCTCTGATCACCACCCCAGTAACCATATTAACAAATACAACTGGTAGACTTTTGATTTCCAAAAAGTGTCTAAAGGTCTCAAAATTATTTTTAAATATGTTCAACCATAGAAAAAAAAGTGATATTCTGTATTACTGAAACACTCTAATTATTAAAATTTATACAGGGGAATTTTTAAAACCATGGGTGGCTATACTTCTCTTGGAACTTGTAAGAACTCTTTGTCTTACCTAATGATATGGTTCCAAAAAATAGATTTAAATATGTACTTCTGATAACATTGTCTAAATTCTATAATTCAGCCTTCAGATGATAGGCCTTTTTACCCAGTATCTTGAAAGCCTATTCAGTCACAATTGCGTACCCACTTAATCAGCAATCATTGTTCTGGGATGCAGGACTTTGTTGTCAAGACAAGCACCAAAACCTTAAAAAAAAAAAAAATTTCAGAACTGGCATAAGAAAAAAGTGATCTTTGTCAGACAAGGACAAATTTATGCAAATCTTTTATAAACATTCACAAACATTTATTTAGCTTTTGAAATGTTGGCCTCATTTGAGAGCATGAAAATGAGGGGGAAGTAGAAAAACGCAAAGGACAGCTTAGAAGCTGGCATACTACATAAATATTCAGAAGGAAGATTATAGGATTCATGTTAGGCTGTCTTAGGCTTCTCCAAAGTCCACACAGAATAGCACAGAACAAAACTAACGAGAAGTACAGCAGATGTTAGACAATGCATCAGCCTCTTTTCCTCTCTCACTTGGCTATACTTGGACGCTTTTATATTTTCTTTCAATATGGTTAGGTCATTCAAGGATTCTCCTATAGACTCTGTATTGTGGCTACAGATCTATAAGCTGGAGGTCTGTCAGCTTTCCAAAAGTTTCCAATGAAAAGGCATTATGCAAATTCTACCTCTCTTACCCTCTTTCAGAGGGAAAAAAGCCTCTAGTATGCAGTCATCAGAGTATTGGAAGCCCCAGCCTTCATTTCTGTATAGCTGTGTTTGCCTCAGGGCCACGCTGCTTGTTTTGACAGTGGATCCCCCTAGATAGTTGGGATTAGTCGAGCTTGTTTAGATAAACTTGAAATCAAGGCCTTCTCTAGGTAGACAGCTAGATGTAGCTACCGAGTTTCCAGCTGCCTCCTCCTTTCATCCCAAAACAACTGCAGATTCACAGTAGCTATCACAGCCACAGGCTATGTCACATACATAAGTACAAAATTAAAGGCTGCTAAAAGAAGCCTTTGTAAGTCTTAGTGCTAAAATAAGGAATCTGTACTGCTTGGTTTATACAAATTATTCTAGCACTACCAGTATGGAACTGAAATCATCAGTTAACAAGGCATATAAATCAAGGTTCCCAGCTTCTTCTGATAGACAGGATCATAGTTTGGTAAGATACCCAACCTTGTGTTTAATACCTCTTATATGACAATAATAGCTTAAAATGGTGAAAAGGAAATAACACATTTTATTTATCCAGTGGCAAGGGATGTTAGACAGCTTCAACGAACACTGTGAACAGAATATGAAGATTAAAATGTAAATATCAAATCTGCTTTGGAGAGAGAATTTTTTTAGCAATTGATTAGGCAGATCTCACTAAGCAATCACTTCCCATTACAGAACTGTCCCAAGTCAAGTTTTATTTCCCACAAACTTGCACATTCTGATAGAAATGTGTAAGGAGGACTGGATCCAAGAACTGGGAGACTAATACTCAGAGAACAGATCAATGATACCTCATTATAAAGACAGAACGCAGGTAATATAAAACACATGAAAATTTTAAAAACTCATATAGTTTTTTAAAACAGGTTTCTAAAATCTAATACTCAAGGATTTTCATCATTTGTAACTAGGGAAAAAAAGGTCTCTTCAGAGAACCAGCAAAATATAAACAAAGGAAATAATTCAATCCCACATACATGTTTTATTTTACTTTCACAGCTTGTTGCAGCATGTACATGGTGATATTTACTGAGGCTCTGATAAACTAAACCCAACAATGGTACTGGAATAGGTTTAACTATTTTCTAGAACTATATTCCATACAGTATGGAATTTCTCTTACCTCTGATCAAACTATCAAACAAAAATTGCGGAACTTAACACATTTTACATATCACCACTGAAAATGTATTCTTGGAATTCAACAAGTTAAGTCACTATTTAAAAGAAAATTCCTAAATCATTCTAGAATTGCTGTCATAGATGTGAGTTTTCCCTATGAATTTTTGGGTTTATTTCATGCACAATTTATAATCTAAAGAAGTTAGCAAACTTGTTCTGCAAAGGGCCAATAGTAAATATTTAAGGCTTTGCGGACCACTTATATCTCTGTGGCATATTCTTTGCTTTTTACGACCCTTTTAAACTGTAAAAACCACCTTAGATTTTTAGCTCGAAGGCCATAACAAAAACAGGCCCCAGGCAGGATTTGGCCAGCTGGCTGTAGTTTTCCAACTCCTAATCTGAAAATGTTAAGGAGCCAGGTTATACAACATAACCCAAACAAACTCGCCCACATACAAAAACTCAAATTAAGAAAGGTCTACAAGGTAAAATAGCAATGCCAATCCTGTTGGGTCTCTACTGATTCAACAATTTACACAGGATTGTTGTTAAGTGGCCAGATACCTACTGCATACAAACAAGAGTACACATTCTTTTTAGTGCAGATTTCACAAAATATTTAAAAACCCAAATAATTAAAAATAAGACATATTTCCACCACTCAGAATTCACAAATGTGTTGTAGCATGGAGACTCTTCATAGAAACAATTCCTTCACATATATGTGTATATAAAATTGTGATCTGGGTGAAAGTTTGCAGAGCAAATCAGTTTTCCATTCAATAATTCATGTATACTGTTTCATGTCATTGATTTCAATCCCTTCAATGTAACATCAAGGAGCTCTGGTGGTGTACTGGTTAAGGTATTTGGCTGCTAACCTGGAGGTCAGTGGTTTGAACCCACTAGCCACTCCACAGAAGAAAGACTGGGCAGCCTGCTTCCTTAAAGATTTACATAACCTTGGAAACTCAATGGGGGTCGCTATGAGTTGGAACCAATCAAGGGCAGTGAGTTTGGTTTTGTTTCACTGTAATATCACTCATCCCACTTCATCCCTGTGTTTCTCCTTTTCATTTCTCCTCCTTTCCTCACTCTTCCTGCCTTCTGAACTTTGTCCTAGGGCAAATGCTGCCCTTTTGATCTTGGGTGGTTGATTGTTCCAAAGAGTGTGTACTTCCATAGTGTTACTGTTCAGCTTGTAGATCTGTCTATTGTTTAGCTGAAAACTGAGCCACAGGGGTGAGTTTAATTACAGGCCCGAAGGGTGACTGAGGGTCATAGTCTTGAGGATTGTACCAGTCTCTATCAGACCAGTTTAAGCCTTTTTTTTGTTTGTTTGTTTTTAAATGATTTTGAGTTTTGTTCCACATTTTCTCCCACTCTATCCAGGACCTTCTAATGTGATCCCTTTCAGAGCAGTCAGTAATGTTAGCCAGGCACTATCTAGATCTTCTGGTCTCAGGATCAAAGAGGCTGAGATTCAAGTGGTCAGTTAGCCTTCTGGACTAATTGTTTCCACGTATCTTTGATTTTCTTTACCCTTCTTTGCTCTAGATAGGGAGAGACCAATAGGTGCACCTTAGATGACCAATCACAAACTCTTAAGACCCTAGTCACTACTCACCAAAGCAATGGAGAACATTGTCTTAGTGTACTGTGTAAAGCCAACTGACCCTGATGTCCCCCAAGTCCGTGGTCCTGAGCTCCCAGGCCCAGCAACTCATTGCCTCGAGGTGTCTGGTTAAGACTAAGAACTTTTCACAACTTTGCCCCTGTATGCTATACTATATTCATGGATATATTTGCAGCATATGTAAATACATATGTAGAAATATCCTCTGTCAAACCTATATATACGCATGGGTATAGTCCCATTCTCCTTCCCATACCTGCTCAGCTTGCATTGCTGTGTCTCCACTCACAGACTATTGTTATTACTGCTATTGCAGGATTGTGTATATAATAATATTTACCTCTGTTGCCTTTAACTATTGTACTCCCAGGGTCTTCAATTCTTTCTTATATTAACAGTTCATTACTACAGGTAAAGTCCAGAGGTTTGTTTTAATGGTCACATGTGTAGCTGTCCAAGAAATTAATTCATACTTTCTGTATTATTGAGAGCTCTCCAGATGGAGGGTTACATTCTTGATGCTATCTTATAAAGTAACATTAAAAGAGAAGAAAGGCTCTTCTGGTGCTCTACTCTCCATTCATTCCCTTGAACATGTTATGTGCCAGATGTTCTGTTAGATGTAGACATAAAAGGACCTTAATTTCTGTCCTCCCTTTTTACTCTTTTCCCTTAAATGGTGAGCATTTCTCAGGATTTTATCTTCCTTCTTATCTCCTCTACCAATAGTCCAATCTACACTCTAGTTTCAGTTGTGTCTCTACATAAATGCCTCTGAAATTCAAATCTTTACTTCTGAAGTCCCTCCAGCTACCCGTTAACCATCTCTACCTCATGTCCCACATGTATTTCCAATTCAACATGTCTAAAATCCAGTCTCACTATCTGGGCTATTGGTAAACTGCTGTTTGCTAATTACTTTCACCCCATCAGAACACAAAGGATCTCAGACCACCTCTAATATTTGCTGATAGACAGATGATCCATATATGTGACTTACATTCAAACATTTCCCAAGGTTGTTGAATTTCAAAATAACTGTGAAGAACAGATTCCAATTTCTTAAAACTTTGCAAATGTTAGTAAACAAATAAAGATAAAAGATAAGGGGGGGGGGTCCCTGAAATCAGTTATACTTCAAAGTCATCTTAGAAAAGCAAGATAATTAATTTGGTGCCAGACAATGTGCTAGAGGCCAGAATAAAGCAGTGACCAAACAAGATGTGATCTCTGTCCTCATGGAGCTGACAATCTAGTTAAAAAGAGAGATGCCATACAAATGAATAAGCCAACGTGTAATTCAAATTGTGACAGGGGCTATGAAAGAAAAAGACAGAGTGCTCTAACACAAAATGATTACGGGGCCTGAACTGAGTTGGAAAGGTCAAGAAAAGCCTCTTAGGAGGTGGCATTTTCAGCTGAGACTTGAAAATAAGTAGATGTTAATAACTAAGCAAATATTGGGAGAGGAGGGATGGGGCAAAAGCATGAGCAAGGGCCATTGAACAAGGAAAGCATGGCACATTCAAAGAACTAAAAGAAGTGTGCATGCTGGAGCTTAGGAGGTGAGGAAGACAGTGGCAGAAGATGAGGTTGGAGAGGCTGGCAGGGGCCAAATCATATAGGGCATCATAGGCCATGTTAAGGAATCTGGACTTTATTCTAGTGCACTGGAAATTACTGGAAAATTTGGATCCTTTTACATCCCACTTGCATACCACTTTCTACCCCTCCATCTTCCCCCAAGTCTTTCAGATTCCAGGGGGAGTTACAGGCTATTCTCAGTGAGCTCCTCACCCCTCCTGAGTTCCCACCCTTATCTTGTTACTATCATTCTTATCATCAGACTGACCACCCAACTTCTGTATGTTCATCAGGCCTAGGGGAAGGAAGACTTACTCAACAGACTAACAACCCTGACAGCAGGGAAAGCAACTGCGGTCAAAGCCAACAACAAAAGAAACAAACACATTTGAACATAAACAGCTCAAATCTGTTTTCAGAACCTGCCTCCTTACATCTGGTATTTCTTCTGAGCTCTCATTTTCCTACATAGAGAAAGTGCGGCTTTTTATTGAAACATCCTTCTATACATCACTGAATCTAAGAAGCCATCGACTATAAAATTCTTATTTTTAAGTACTACTAAGAAAAAAAATGCTGCAAATGAAATGATATACCTTCAACTACGAGATGCACCCCAATTTCATAGATATCAAAGTATCTTTTAAATGTATATCATGTAATTGATTAAAATATTTTTACAGATCTGTCTCCTCCACTTGACTGAGTTTTAAAAAGTAGAGTTAATATCCATTGTCAGTGTCTAGCAAAATACTGGGCACAGAGGAAACATTCAGTGAATGATATTGCTGAAAAACTGACTTAGGTGATAACTTAGAGATTTATAAGAGGAAAAAAATAGTATTACCTGGGCACTTACTATTGCCAAGCACTGTGCTATAAGTCCACATGCTATGTTGTTTTAGCTTCATATGAAGCAGTGAGATCATGTGGGCCAAAGTATACACTTGAAAGTATCAGATACTCAAACTTTAAGGTTAATATTTATTCTCGACATAGAAAATGAAAATAGAGAAAACTATTAAAATTTATACAAATGTAGTATTAGTCATCCTGTCAAAGCTCTACCATTTATGACTGATTATACTTATGCTTGCTAACATAAGAATTATGCATATAATTTAAAATATCTAATTAACTTATAAAAGTTTCTTTTGAGTATAAACCTTAACTGTTCAGCCTTTATTTTGTTTCTCACATACCATGGGTCATCTGCTCCCTGGATGGTATTAAGTGACAAGCAGAAGAGAAATGACAAAGCTATTATGTGTCAGGTCCTGTGCTAGAAGTTTTACATATGCTCAATCAACCCTTGTTGTTGTTGTTGTTATATGCCGTTGAGTCATACCCGACTCATAGCGACCCCCCCTTGGGTTTCCGAGGCAGTATCACTACGGAAGTAGGATTGCCCAACCTTCCTTCCGAGGAGTGGCTAATCAACCCTTACAGTAATCTTATATAGATACTATCACCCTCTTATAGATGACCTAAGCTTTGAAAACTGTGGAAAATTAGCTCCAGGTAGACAGGTAAAGAAGTAGCATGCCTAACTGGAAGAACTAGGATCAAACCCAAGCTCATCTGTCCCCACCGCTCCAGCTCTTCCCAGATCCTCAGCTTGCTGCTTTACTGGCCACAAGTGAGATATTCAACAGAGAGATTCTCATTCTCTATTCCTATTTGATTAGCATTCTGGCTCCCCAGTTTCAAACACTCACACGGCTAAAACTTCTGGATAGCCCCCACGCCAAATGAAGCTAATGCCTCTCTCCTACCAGCTTCCAGCTGCAGCGGTGGAGTGAAATATCTGCATGGTTCTGTTAAATGGCCTGAAGGTAGGGTGATCTTATGTGTCAGTTACCAGGACACATCCAGGTTATGTTTGTCATGCCTCTGTAATAACAGTGCCACTTTCACTCTCAAATGTGTCCAGGATACAGTAGTTCCTTCCTTCTCTGTGAAGGGTATGTTCCAAAAAAACCAGTGGATGCCTGAAACCACAGATAGTACCAAACCTTACACATGTTATGTTTTTGCCTATACATACATAAAGTATGATAAAGTTAATTTGTAACTTAGGCACAGTAAGAGATTAACAATAACTAATAATAAAATAGAACAATTATTAAGTAAACTAAGGGTTACTTCAACATAAGTACTGTGTGCAGTAATGTGACAGCTGATCTGATAACCAAGATGGCTACAAAGAGACTAGAGAGTAGGGAGCATTTACAGCATGGATACCCCGGACAAAGGGATGATTCACATCCCAGGCAGCACTGCATGAAATTTCATCACGCTACACAGAATGGCATGCATTTTAAATTATGAATTGTTTATTTCTGAAATTTTCCATTTAATATTTTCGGATCGCGGTTGACCGCTGGTAACTGAAACCGCGGAAAGCCAAACAGTGGAATAAGGGGGAACTACTGTACTATGGTTAACAGAGTCTTAGAAATAGGGAAAAACCATGGCTTGTCTGGAGGGTAATGAAAGAACAAATACAGGTATTCATGCCATTGGCCTGTGGTGAGAAATTAAGGGCGATGTTAGAAGAGTTAGTTTTTTATCACTCAGCTCCAGGCTCTTTATCTACACTCTTGGATTTATCCATACTCTAGGACTTAATACAATATCAGACCTCATCAATTACATGGAAGCAGCAAACTTTCTCTTTGCTTCATTTTCCTCATGCTATGTCAAAAAAAAAAAAAAAATTTATTGAACTAGAGTAACTCAGATATTATGTATACATTATACCTACCTTTCCTGCCAATCCTATTTAAAAAAAAAAAACTCAATGCTATCGAGTCATTTTCAACTCATAGCGACCCCCGCTGGATTTCCGAGGCTGTAAATCTTTACAGAAGTAGATCGCCCCATTATTCCCTAATTTTACAGATGAAGAAAATGAGGCTTAAAAAAGGTAAAGCCCTTGCCCAAAGTGACACATCCAAAAGCCAAATTTCATATAACAAACATGGGGATATTTACCTTTCAACTATTATTTTGACCAGTTTTTAAAAAAGAAAGTTACTTAAAATGTTTGGATGGAACGATATTTCTTAAGAAATAAATGAGACATTAATAACATAAAGTATTTTTTAGCTGCCATTAAATCTATATATTATAGCAGAAACCTTTAGAAAATTCAAAAATACGTCTCAATTTGCCAGGGGTTCACATCTCCAGAAATGATATATGGCAGGCTGAAAGAGTTCTCTGATAAAAATAATGTTCTCAACAATTTACAGTTTATATTTCTAAAACTAGATATTATATAAAGGGAAACCATCTTATAAATACATTCAAATATGAGAATCTTAAATACTTCCGGTTAACCCTCTGCTAGGTAAGCTGGGATTCAATGAATGTCTGTTTTGGTTTACTCTACCCCATTCAAATTCTGAGCCCAAAGACCATAACGTGCATACTATTTGGCTGTTTATTTATCAAGGATTTAGCCTACTAACATGCATAAATGATACTAAGCCTTAGACATGGGCATGAAGCAGGCAGGAATTCCTGATGTGTAGTCTAGGAGACAGGGAGGATAGGAAAACAAGCAAATGCAATAAAGTACTGGAGAGAGAGATGCTCAAAATAAAAGGAAGGTGCTGTAAGGTTGACCCGAGAAATGCAAAGAGCTCCTCATAGGAGGTAACATTTGAGTGACTCTTGAAAGATGAGTCAGTAAGTGATCTCTGATGAGCACAACATTCTTTAAAAGACAATCTCAACTATTTATAAACACCTTTTCATCTCTCCCTACCAACCCCAATCTGCTATATGCACAGGTACACACGTGCATACAAACCCACAGTCTTATGCTTCATATTATATCACTTTTGAAATCTGAAACCAACCAAAGTTAAACAGTTTGAAATTACAGTAGCCAGAGGAATCTTAACTCTACTATACTGCAATATAAGTATTTAAAAAATTAAAGTTAACACTGTAATACAAAGTACTGTTTGCAACCAAAAGGGCTAATTTACAAGAGGAGTGGGACCCATTACGAAATTTCTGAGGTTTTATACATGGAAAATCTCAACATACAGGTTTCACAGTGAAATTAAATAAATAAATAATAGTTAGTTATTTGAAACCCCTTCATCAGCATTTAAAGAATTTTTATATTTTCAGTACATTTTAGAACATAAATATTCAGGAACTACTTCTGATTGTATGTTTGTTACTTGACAAAATTGTGTGTGTGTGTGTTTGTGTGTCTCACATTTGTGACTTCTCTAAATTTTGCTCTGGGAACAGTGTGGGTTTAGAAAGAGAAGATTTTCCAAAATTCTCTCTGGGATTAGTCCAAAATACTAAAGGCAAACATCATAACTCACAATCTCAATATCTGACAAAAACAAAGGAACCAAATAGGTTACACCCTTTTACCTTAACTCCACTTCTAGTAATTGTGGTAAATAAAAAACAAACTCACTGCCATTGAGTCAAACCCAAGTCATAGCGACCCCTCCTTGGGTTTCTGACGCAGTATCTCCACAGAAGTAGATTGCCCAGACTGCCTTTTGAGGAGTGGCTGCTGGGTTTGAACCGCCAGCCTTCTGGTTAGCAGTCAAATGGCTTATTGGTAAGTAGAAGTCATGTGTTGTTCTAAGCACTTTCCAAACCAAAAAAGTCACTGCTGTAGATAGAGTCAACTCTACAGGATTCATGTTGTTGTTGTTGTTGTTGTTAGTTGCTGTCGAGTCGGCCCCGACTCACAGCGATCCCTCCTTGGGTTTCCGAGGCAGTATCACTTCAGAAGTAGGATTGCCCAACCTTCCTTCCGAGGAGTGGCTGGTGGGTTTGAACCACCAGCCTTCTGGTTAGCAGCCAAGTACATAATCACTATACTACCAGGGCTCTACTAAGCAAACACTTTACACATTTCAAATCACTGAACTCTCACAACAATCCTATGAGAGCCTTACTACTATTAACTCTAGTTTACAGGCAAAGGAATAAAATCCCAAAGACATTAAGTCCCAGTCAATGGAGGGGCGGGGGGGCGAGGATTCAAATCTGTGTTTTGTGGCTCCCAAGTCCATACTCTTAATCACCACCATCATGTCTCTGTGCTCTCCAACTCCTTAGCAATTACATCTGTAAGCCACATTATCCATTCACAGTTGTTCGCTGGGACCCTAATTTGTCCTACATGCTAAGAGGGGCCTTTAACACTGGCCATGCCATTTCTATCCTTGAAGAGCTCACAGATGGGCAAAAAGACAAACAGGTCATCAATACCCGGTACATTGTAAGGAGTAAAATGTCCAAGTGCTCTTAAAGCACTGAAGATAAACCAATCACTCAAGACACATCAAGTTTCACAGAGGAAGTAACACAAGCTTTAAGAACAAAAGGAAGAGCATTATAGATGTAAAAACAGCTTGGGCAAAAATATAGAGGGGGAAGGAACAAAGCATGTTGGGAAATGGTGAGCCATTCTGTATTTAAGTTGTATGGGGAAGTGATAGGAGACAAGGCTGAAGGTTAGGTCAAGGTCAGATTGTTATGGGCTTTAAGTCCAAGTTACAAAATTTGACCTGATCTTGAAGGTACCAAGGAATTATGAAGAGTTTTAATTAAAGAGAAGTGGTGTGATTTAATTTAGGTTTTAGAAAGATCTCACTGGCTATCCAATGGAAGACAGTGATGGTAGGGCCATTAAGTTGTAGGCCATTAGGTAGAGTCTACAGGAGAGAAGCTGAGAGTGTGAACCAATGGGAAACAGAAGAATAAGACAGACTAAAGAGCAGTTTAGGAGAAATAGTCAACAAGACTTAAAGGCTGCAGACTTGTAAGTACATCCAATGAGCAACAAGGATTCATTACATGAGGCTAAAGATGAGACAAAAGCTCTCGAAAGTAGACACACTGGGCAGTTCACTAAATATAAGACTATTCAATAGTAATCACAAGGGCCTAAAACCAAATGGGGGTTTTGGAGCCAGAATAAAACCAGGAAAACACTTCTAATAAGGTTGTGTAAGTAAAGGCTGCAAAATTGCCTTTTCTGGAGTCAGAGTCAAGTGGTAGTCCAACATAACTGTACAGCTTGGCATGCTTTCAGCAAGAATGGCTCAAAAAGAATTTGTCTTTTTAATGAGTTCCTTCTATATAACCGTAACAGCTGGGGAGTGACCAAATCCGGAAGAAATCTCCAACTTAAAAGAGCCTTAAGTCAGAAAATGTCTCTATTTTTCAACTGAGTTTGGCAAAGTATTTAAAGTTTTGAAATAACATTTTCATTAAGAAGCCAGTCCATTCCCATCTAATTCTTAAATTCATCCTTTTTCTGGAAATGGGAGAGGAGGGGACAGGAATCTAGATATGGACACTACAAAATAGCACCTTTACATACAAAGTGGTTTTTCTTCACCAAACACTTTAAATGCAGCAACCTGACATTTGTCTAAAATGATAAATTTGACTTGCAACACCACAGGGGAAAATAAGAAGCAACACATGATAGATTTTTTAAGATTTTTTTACCCACCCATGAGCCTACATTTGAAAAACATTTAAGCCAATGAATTAGCAACAAGACACTTAAATACATACAAAGAAGCAGATGTTTAATCTGGTACACATTTATACATCTGCAAACTATCAATGAATTCTTTAGAAATCTTAATGCAGTCCATCAGAATGCTTAGATTCGTGGCAATCTCAGATACTGAAGCACTCCTCCGAGAAAGCTGCTTCCACAATGCACTTTGCTATTATTACGTTAACAAGTACCTTCTAGGTTTTAGGGTCGGAAGAGATTGAGAGTTTATATTTGTGAATGAGAAAAAAATTATGTTTTCACCTTTAACCTACGCTGCATGTTACTAAGAAATGTGGAAACTGACTTTTTAAGCAAGAGGTCGAATAACCCATGAATCAACAGTAACTTTTAGAAAGCACATATCTAAAACAAGCTTAAAAGATGATTTCCTTTAAGGGCAACTCCAAGACTTTCTAGTTGGATTTCGCTGTCCCACCCTTGTTAATTTTGCTAACTTTTATGGCATAAAAAAAATAAGAAACTGCAAGCATGTGATTTTATTGAGGCATCACATTCAAAGGTTCTTGTTTTCAGAGACAGTCCCAATTTTAGGTGTTCTGGCCATGCCAAAACCAACTCAAACCTAGTGCCATCGAGTCAATTTCAACTCATGGCAACCCACATTGGATTTCCAAGGCTGTAAATCTTTACAGAAGTGGATTGCTTCATCTTCCTCCTATGGAGCAGCCGGTGGGTTTGAATTGCCAACCTTCTGGTTAGCAGTCAAATGCCTTACCCATCATGCCACCAGAGCCACTGCCCTACAAACCATCATAAACCCCCAAGACATGCACCACCTTTGAGCAGACTAAACAATACATTCCTTTGAGGGAGAGAGAGAATCTACTTATTTCTCCCTTATTACTTGATACAGTGCCTGGCTCACAGTATACAGACACTATACTTTAGCAGTTGCTCAATTAATGCACAAAATCAAACCTAGTCTCCCTGTTTCTGCTACCAAAAATGAATAGGAAGACAAAAATCAGAAAATACAGTCACTTGTAACTATAACTTAGTCTTTTTTAAGAGCAGGTTATAGAATCATTTGAAAACGTGATTCATTTGACCCTTGTATAAGTAAATCCCTTAGATGAGATTAAAATGAATTTTGACAACTTCTGCTCCCTGGTATGCAATTTCATAAGAAGTTTCCAGGATTAAACTTGACCTCAACCATTTAAAGTAGACCTAATTTGAATAGACTGTGTGAGTAGGTTGGAAGCATGACAGCACCCACTTTGGTGAAGAATGGGAAACAGCTAGGTCAAATTCCATTCTTTGTGAGCTTGGTGAATGCAAGTCCCAAAGGACCACAAACCCAAAGTCTCAATTCCAACATGGTGAGTCTACAGCTTAAACACTGTAGAAAGCTACTGTAGAAAGATTAGCAGCACCTTTGTGGAATCAATGTCACAGACCAGGTATACCGTTACTTAGGTTTCTACACTAAAAATAATAGGAAAAATCAAACACTACCATTTGTCTTAGGAGTTCTGGTAGCACAGTGCCTAAGGCACTTGACTGCTAACCAGAAGGCTGGCAGTTCAAACCCATAAGCCACTCTTTGGAAGGAAGGTTGGGCAATCCACCTCCATAGAGATACCACCTAGGAAACCCAAGGAGGGGTTGCTATGAGGGGTCCGACTCGACAGCACATAACAACATCATCATTTGTTTTACATTTTTAATAAATACACATGCATTTCATATCGTACAATGTTAGTACAATGGGGCTTCCTTTAACAGCAACAAAAATTTTAGGAACTGTGGATTATATCTGTAATTTTCTTACTAACTTATTAGTATTTTTTCAATGAACCAGCCTATGAGTAAGTTTTATAACAGGTCTGTTTAGCCCCTATCTCAGCAGATTTGAAAGACAGGAAGGTGAACATTTCCATACACATGAGCTCACCAAGAGAGTAAGGCAACCACCAACATACAACTTGTTGTTGTGTTGTTGTTGTTATGTGCCATCGAGTCGACTCACAGGGACCCCTCCTTGGGTTTCCGAGGCAGTATCACTACGGAAGTAGATTGCCCCATCTTATCTCTACAGTCTTTCTAATCAGAATCTTCCAACCAATTTACATAGGTTATACTGTGAATAAACAACTGTGAGCTTAAAAAATATTTTCTTTAAAGCATACCTGAAATGTGAACAGATGAAAACTCCATATTTAAGCAATTACATGCAACTCAGAAATGTCAATTTCCATCACAATTAGCCTAAGTTATGCAACATATTTTTTGTCCCTTTTTAGTATATAGGTGATGTATATTTTTATAATTTGCTTAACTGCCTATAGTGAAAGTTTGAAATCACATAGGCCATATAAAACCATAAAAGAAAGGGCACCTTTTTATTTTTCCCAATGTACAATGTTTCTACATTGCTTATAGAGCCTGTACAAGAAACACTGTTAGTTTCTATATAAAGATTTCCATAAAAATTTTATAGTTTCTATAAATGCATAAAGATTGTTGGTTTCGTTATAACCTCTGTTTCAGTGCCAGTGGAAAGAAAAATTACCTGCAACTCAAAGCAGTGATCTACATGTGCAGGGGTGGGTGCATGTGCTCAAACCTCTCTGGAAAGAGCTCTAAG
>NW_006921624.1:648602-681102 GCF_000298275.1 Orycteropus afer afer | reverse complement strand
AGCAGAGGATCACACATTAATATTTGATCAGAAGATGATAGCAGCCCTGGCAGGGGATCCAAGGGGGGCAGCTGAGGCTGCTATGCTGATGAGCACAAGGAAGGACTTGGCAAGCCATCCCCATTACCCTCCTCCAGAAATACAAAAAAGGAAAATTTAAAGACCTGATGCTACTGTTAACTTTAGACTATTACCTAATGCAAAAATCTTGCCAGCCGCAAATTGCCCTCAATATATTTTTCCAGTGAAAATGAGTCTTAAACCTGCTTTGACTTTTCTTCTTTAATCAGAAGCCTCCTTACACAGTTACAGATGTGGGCTTTATAAACATCCTTAAACACCAGTTTCAGGTTAAGTGAAAGAGAGTGAGGGAAGAATTCTTTTAAGGAACAAACACAAAACTCTCTTCCTTTAAAAGTAAAATATATCCTCCCCAAAATATTTGTGGGGTTTATCTGTTTGTTTTTGAAAACACAGATAAACCTAGGTGAAGTGTTCTTCAAAATAAAACCAAACAATATATTTTTAGCTCATCAGTGTAAACAGAATATCAGGATATGAGAAATTATGTTCTTTCCGACACAGCCTTGTTCAGAAACTATAAAAATACATAGATGAAAATATCTTTCATGGTCACCTATTTAAAACAGAATTACTGAAGGGGCCATTTGATTCTTAAATTGTAATTCCAAATAATCCAATCCCATCATCTGTAAATCAATACATAAGTATACTAATTAAAAGGTATTAGAACTCCATTTGCTACTGATGAGAAAAACATTCAAAATCTTTTCAAATAAGAGAAAAATTTTATTTCATTAAGCAGAGTGATTAGAATAGTATGTATTTGGGAAAGCATGTATCACTGCAATAGGCTCATGGAAACACAGTATTTAAGAGTCTCCCCTCTAATAGTGATCACAACATATATAACTCACTTTTCACGTATCTTTTAAAACACACTAGAACACCAATTTACATGGCTATGAAAGGGAGTCCATGTTAAAGTTTAAAACTCTCCAAGTCACAATACAAAAATGCAGTTAACTGTTCTTCAGTGAACAACCAAAAAGAGACAAAACTAAGGTTGTATTCACATATACATTTAAATCCTAAAAGTACCAGTTTTCAAGTCATTGAAGCCAATGTGTTATTATTTTTTAAAACCCAGGACTCACAAAAGCAGGAATACTCAAAAGGCAACACCCAATGTAAAGCTTCCCAGAAACGACTGTGCAAAAAATTAGGTAAAACTACCAGCAGTCAGTTTGGTGTTTGGGATGGCTTCTGACTGGCTTAAAACTAGTAGTCAGTTTTTCTCTTTACCCTCATCATCAACCATGGGAAGGTACCGATGATGTGCCTGGACCGTGACTAGCAGAATTCTGGACCAATGCCTCCTGCTGCACTGTGCAGGCCTGCCCTGGTGGGTTTGGTAAAGAAGCTATGACTTCCTCATCTCTGGCCTCCAGTGCTGAAACCACACCAGGACCTGGGCCTCTTGAGATAGGAGTCCAGAGGGCGCTAATAGTGTTTCCAGAAAAAGAACTAGGTCTACAGAGAAGAATCAGCCAACAGGGTGCAAAGGGACAATGTGCTGTCCAACAAAATTCTGAAAGGACACTATGGGGGGTAGGAGGGAGGAGATATAAAAAGAAGACAGGAGTTATAATTCCTAAAACATACATAAATGACTTAAAATTTGATCCAGAGACACCTCCCCACCCCAAAAAAAAACCACCAAAAGCCAACGAGAGACACAGTAAAAAAAGGTTAAATAAGTCACAAAATAATCTAAGGCTTATTCTTTTTCTTCAAATTGTCATGTGGTTACCACCATTCAACCAGAAAATTTCATGTACAAATGATTCTCATTTAAATCTTTAATATCAATATCCTCATTCTTACAGTAGTTTGTGCTTCCTGGGAATTTCAAAATACCAATGACAATAAAACCAAACATTTTATTTTTCTATCACCATTTCATGAGGGGATGAACATCAGAAATCAAAAATTATATTCTTCAATTTTAGAAAATTAATTTCTTGTTTATAATGGGAGATGGAGGTTTTTAAATAGCAATATGTCTTTGACCAACTATATTAAGAAACTTACTTTTTAAATGTATTTTATTCATATATACAACACAATGCTGTTGTTATTAGATGCCATCAAGTCAATTTTGACTCATAGTGACCCCAAGTGACAGAGTAGAACTGCCCCATCGAGTGCAGGCCACCAGATCTTTCTCCCCTGGAGTTACTAGGTGGTTTCAAACCATCAACTTTTTAGTTAGCAGCCAAATGCTTAACCATCTGTACCACCAGAGCTCCTTTACAACATAAAAGAAGTTTTAAAAGAGAATGAAACATGATGAAATGAAAATTCAACTTCATTTTAACACACTGAAGGGTAAGCGAAAGACAGAATGCCAGGATGGATGCCATTCAAACTGTATCGTCCTAAATAAACACTGTCTTCATAGTAAGCAATCTAATAACACCCAACTGAACTCTTCCAATTGTCCTAAGGCTATCTCTAGAGTGAGATCCCAGATATTAATAGATAACATGGTCCACGATGATACATACATTATTATTTACTATGATCCAAATATAAAATTTTTATTTCCTTTCTTAGCCCCTGAAGTTTACAAAAAGCAAACTGCATGAGTCCTTAATACCTCTGAAGCAATATTTATTTAAAAAAAAAAAAAAAAGGCAATGTTTTTTAAAACCAAAGCTCAACTTATAAGCGTTCCATCCAATTAGCTCAAAGATTGGGTCTGATAGTTAATAAAAGTATGAAAGGCATATAAAAATCGAAAATAGTTTCTCTGAATTTTCTTACAAAATCTATTTTACCCAGTAGGCAGAAATCTTCTTTTTTCACATTGAGTAGATCATAATGTCATAATGTCACCAAAATATCGACATTGGAAACATCTGAGCTAAAAAGGTCCAAATACAATCTGCTTTTCTCAAGCAACACAACACCCGCCTTACTAACAGTTTCAGCATGGCACATGTACAAAACCTAGCACCCTGCAGTTAAGCAAACCGCCTTTAAATGTTCTGTCTGGCAGCAATTCACTTGCGTGTCTGTATGTTTTTACAAGTACTCTATGTATTTCATTGCGTCAGCTGCATTTCTTTGACAAAGTTTTAAATGGTCTGGGAACATTTTATGAAATGTTCTATATCTTTATATGGAAAATAACATACACTGGAAAACTGTACATCGGTCTAATATTTATATATCTATTTCTTTATCCACCATCCAGTGCTTTAATTGCTAATGTTCCAAAACACCTTCTCACATTCATACCCTCCCCACCAAATGCAGTGTCACTAAACAGCTAACTTCCAACACAAAAATCTGCAGATGAGAGTACTACCATGGAAGAAAGTAACATAACAATTTACTTAAGCTGCCTGGCAGTAAGAAGAGAGTTAACAGCATATGTCAAGTTTTTTTCTCTAAGAATTGTAGCCTCTAACAGAAAATTAAGAACATAATACAGTGATAAACAGTATACTCTTCTCTCCTTATCCTCCTCTCAATAATTTCTTCTAATATAAGTAATAGATTCTTACAAACTTAATAATCAAGGCCATCATTTCCTAGGAAAATACTTTTCAAGAACAAAAAGAAAATACTGTGTTTAAAATGTCTTGCCATCCTTCAAAAATAAATAAAATGAAATGTCTTGCCAATAGGTCTGCTGGAGTCCATATATCTCTTACAGGATAGGTTTAAAAGAGGCAGTTGGCCTTCAAACAAGGCATCACATCATATCACTGCAATGAGCCAGCACCATGGCCAGGCAAGAGGCTGTGCCCTAACGTGTGCACCACGTCCACTGAAGAGCACAATACGCTTTTCAACATTTAAAACAGCCATTTGTATATTACTGCAGACCTAAACTCTCTTGATGGACCCCAAAGTACAATTTCATTCATGTACAGAGCATGGCCATATGTAAAAGGCTTATATCACCACAGAGAAAAAACTAACAGTAAGAATAAATCTGTCTTACTTTTTCAGGTTTTGTGTGTTTTTTTTTAAAGAAAGATTAATTTTCTTCAACCTCAATGTTTTCTAGTCTTCTACTACAGCATACTTTTAAATCTTTAAGATATACCAGATTGCCACAGGATGTTTAATTAATAGAGTAAGAGTCTGGGCAAGACTTACTGGAAAGGTGCTATAAATTATTTTACACAGGCTCCAAAAACCCTGAGTTCTGCCTTAGGCTTAAAGTTCCTAGAAAACGTGGTAGACAGATCTTTTACAATAGAAATGCAAAATAATTCATATAATGTACTGTGGTTATGTATGAGGGCTCCTTTGTACATTGGTAACTAGTATATGTGTACACACACACGCACGCACACACATATCTTACCAAATTATTTTGCTGTTTTCCTATTTCACACCAATGACTCCATTGGAAAGGTCAAAGCATGAAACATTTTTAATTGACTGTTGAAAAAATACACTGATTTAATTTTGTATGAAAGGCTAACAACTGCATAGTAACCAAATGCTACTACTATCTTTTATAACTGGAGCTCTTTAGGAAATTTGAGAGTAACTGCAAATGTAGCAGTTAACATGGGAATCTATGCTGCTTTCACTTTTAACGTGGCAGGTATCAAGCCCAAAATCATTTAATGCCTACGAAATGTTGCCAGTCATTATCTCTAGGACATTGCGGTCAATAAGAGCCAAAGCATGGAATACATTTGAAGCTTACAATTACAAAAACCTGCCCTTTAAAAAATGGGACTTTAAAATTAGCTATAAACGATATAATCTCATTGTTTAATTTCATGGAGTTGAAGATAGGACCTTCTCTCCACAACCACAAATGTTAATCCAAGTTGTTTCGTTACTGTGGTTTAGTGCCTTCGAGTCGATTTCCATTCTGAGTGACCTTTTGTGACAGAGGAGAACACCCCACAGGGTTTTCTAGGCTGTGAACTTTATGGGGGCAGATCGTCGGATCTTCTCCAGGGGAGCGGCTGGGTGGGTTTGAAACCCCAGTCGTCTGGTGAGCAGCTGAGTCCTTAACCACGACGCCACCAGGGCTTCTTAATGCAAACTGTAACCAGATTTAATTTTCCAGATGAGAAAATGGGAACATGGGGCAAATGGGATGTTCTCTCCTTAGAGACATTTTCAACTTTTACACACTAAAAATGTAGACTCTCAGAAAATAGTCTGAGAAGTTGTACTTTTTGAGGAAAAGCTAAAATTTTTCCCAAGTCAGAAATAAACTTTCTTTTAATCTTCAAAGAGAAAAGTTCATTTTTTTTGTCTAATGCAGAATTAAAATTTCTTGGTAGTATGATCGCAAACTACCTTGCACTAAACTAATAGAGCTTCAAAGACGTTGCCAATTAAACCTATTGTTGTTGTGTTGTTATTTGCCGTGGAGCCGAACTTGACTCATAGCGACCCTTCCTTGGGTTTCCCAGGCGATATCACTACGGAAGTAGATAGCCCCATCTTCCTTCCGAGGAGTGGCTGGTGGGTTTGAACCGCCAGCCTTCTGGTTAGCAGTCAAGTGCCTTAGGCACTATGCTACCAGAGCTCCCAATTAAACCTACTGCAGCTACGAAAATTCAGCTTAATTTACTTTATATTGTAAAATACCTGGATCATTATTTTAGCATTTGACTTAAACAAAGCATTGTAGTAAATTATTCAATTTATGGTAAATAAAATTTATCTATTAAAATGACTTATTTTTAAAAGGACTGTTTCAAGCACTATAGTCAGTTTAAAAACAACACCAACAAAAACCAACATGTTTTCCTTTTCCTTGACAATAAAACAAAATAATTTATATTGTCTTCCTTTTAATGTTCCTCAAATTAAAATTACTCATTTAAAAAAAAAAAGAAAATATTCATTCCAAAATGCAGATTTTACCCTGAAATTAGAAAGGAGTCTAATTTACTACTTAAAAAATAAAAACTCCTTTCAAAGGAAGTTAAATGAACATTCTATTTTCATGTACAGATAGAATTCTTACTTTAAAAAAATCTATTCCAGGTATTAATATTTTGCTCTAAAGCCTGAAGACTGTAAAAGACATAAAAACTTTTAAGTCATTACCAATTTTAAACCATGTTTAGAACACCTTTTCCTCCCAACAATGGCATTTAAAACGCATATATTCACAGTAGCTAGCCTGATAACATAGGTACAGCTCACCATTTACACCTATAACAAAAACACAACACAAACAGCATTATTCAGCAAAGGAGAGAACAACCCACCTCAGTATGGCAAGCAATGGAACCATTCATGTACCAGCTTCTTCCTCCAGAGCTAACATATTCTGCCTTTCAGGCACATCCTGCTCGGATGTCCCTATTTATGCATAAACAGCAGACACTGACCTATTGTTTTCAGTTGTTGAAATTATGAATAGAGTACAGTTACCAATTAAGTGAATCAACAAGTCCTAAATACATCAGCTGTTCTACAAATAGTGAGTCCACTGACATCAAGCAGTAAAATCCAGGGAGTTTCATCTTTCTTTCTAGAGAATGTGATAGATTTTGGCCAGCAATGCCACTATGTGATAATCATTTGAAGTGTTTTTCATAACTAATTTCCTTTACGAAAGGAATACAAAGCTGGTCCTTAACCAAGCTCGTATCACATAAACCCAAAAGTCAAACATAAATGAAATGCCAAAGAGAACTAAAAATGGAAAAGAGACAGTGTGCTGGAGAGGGGAAGAATGCCAAAAAAATATGCTCACTTAAACTTAACTTCCTCCTTACTGAAAATCTGAGGTTTCAACTTTCATTATTATTGTAATTTAAGTATTTAAGGTTTTTAAATTTGTTCAAAGTCTGGAACAAATTCCTAAAATCTATCAAATTAATGTTGTTGTTGTTGTTACGTGCCATCAAGTCGGATCCGACTCACAGCGACCCCTCCTTGGGTTTCTGAGGTGGTATCACTATGGAAGTAGACTGCCCAATCTTCCTTCTGAGGAATGGCTGGTGGGTTTGAACCACCAGCCTTCTGGTTAGCTGTCAAGTGCCTTAGGCACTATGCAAAATTAGATATTCTTTTTTTTAATGGTTACAATCTCAGGCTTGCATTTAATTTCTCTCTGAGTTAAAATGTACTTCACTCCACCTTTCTCAATGAGTAACAGAAGTGTCACACTTATTCTAATGTGTTTGTAATTACTTTAGACTTAACCCAAGTGATAGCTGTGCCCTTTATGTATCACAAACATGACATCATCACATATGGTCTTCATAAATAGATACTTCACATCTGTTCAAAGTGGTGAAAAGAGAACTTAATTCATTATTGATTCAAATACAATATTATTGATTGAGTACTCACTAAGTGACAGGGATTTTATATAAAACTTCTCATTTAATCTTCATGACAAAGCTATGATATTGGTACTATCTTATCAATCTTACCATTGTTACAGGAAGCAATAGTCCATCTATCACTTATCCAAAGTTAGAAAACTAGTACTCAATTCAGGGTATAAACACTCTGCCTTTGAATGGCCCAATTGACAGCCACCATCCCTGCCCTCCAGGAATTTACAGCTTAACCAATACAGAAACTCAAACAAGCAACTTGGGAAGCACATCCCCAGACCTGTCTTCCCAGGCACCTCTGGGTGGATGTGAATCTTCAACCTTCCAGCCAGTAGTCTAGAACTTAACTGTCTGTGCCACCCAGGGAACCTAAGTCTATCCACACAATACTGTCTGCATGTCTACCATAGTAGAGGGGCATCTGGCCTCGTCCTGGCAGGGGCAGCAAAGATTTCAAGGAAGACGGGGAAGAGCCAGGGGCAGAGTCCAAGACTAGACCAAGGCTCATTTCATGATACCGCAAGCTCCCTTCTGAAAATATACTGTATGATGAGTACGTATTTTATGAGGCCAGGTCCCATGTTTTACTTAGCTTTGTCTCCTACAAAATGTCTTGCCCAGTATAAATACTCACCAAATATTTCAGGCATAACAGACTAGAAAAAAAAAATTCATTAAATACCTTGTCACTCCAAATGGGTAAACGCCAGTATCAAAATGCTCAACTGAAACTAAGTCTGAGTGCTACAGCTTCCTAAGTATTACATCAGCATGTAGTAAGCACACAATAAATATTAGTTGTTATATTATTAACCCCACTGGAGAAATAAGCAAGCACTATAAATTAGATGACTACAGATGTATAGGTGTGCCTCAAATTGGAAATACATGTGTTCTTGAAATAAACTTTTATAAACCCAATTAAAATTCTCCCATTGCCTTCTATTACTTATTCTGAGATGTAATAACTTGATCAGAAACTGATTTTTTTCTACATTGTCTGTGGATCTAAAACCCTAAGCTACAGTTTATTTGCCTCTTGGCATCTGTTTGCTAATGATCTGTAAACATTAAATGCACTAGGGACTCTCTCAGATTTACAGAAACCTTGAGGTGAATCTTTGTATAAACTGAAGTACCTTTTTGCCAATTCCTCTGCTTTGTAAGTTCGTATACTGGGTTTCAGACACAGAGTCCCACTCAACATTTTTGCAGTAATAATTATAATACTGCCAGCTACCACTTACTAAGTGCCTAAGACATGGCCATGAGTGTTGTAATTTATTATCTTATTCAATCATAACAACCAGGTAAGTAGATGTATCCCTATTACATAAATAAGAAAAGCAAGGCTCACAAAGAACAAATTCACAGAGTTAAATAAAGAGCTGGGATTCAGCCTCCATCCATCAGATTTCAAAGAATACAACACTGGCTTTTCTCTTTTGGCTTTTATTTACATCCTCTTCTTGATTTGATGACTGATATTCCAGTCATTATTGTGACTCATCAATAAGAATACATCTGGACAAATAACTAAAACATGTTGTTGTGAAATAGGCTTTAGCAAATTAGGAATGAGAGCCTTCCAATATCTCCATTTCAATTCCTTTGCCAAGTTCAGAATATAAATAAAATGACTCCAAAGTAACTAGCACACACTTCATTTAGTAATTACAATATTAGAAACACAAATCCATGCTAAAAACATAGAATAATTTCAAAGGCTAGACACATTATCCTTATATCATCTAAGAAAAATTACTTGCTAAATAAGAATATAAAGAAATATAAAAAAATTATTTGCTAAGTAAGAATATAAAGAAATTTGCTCTGTAAACTTTCACCCAAATCCTAATTTAAAAAAAGAGAGAGAAAAAAAAACATTTACCCACTTAAGAAAATATGTTTCCAAGTACCTCTAAACCACTCTGAGAATCCTAATGCCAAGGTCAAACCAGTGTGTACAGTTCAGATACAGCCGAAACCTGTTTCAGTGAAACACACTGTCAACCAAGAGACATTCTTACACCAAAATTCTGCCTCTCTTCCCTCTGGGAACAAGCCATGGCTGCCCAGCCATATTCAGTACCATGAGAGAAGCAGTGTCTATACCTAGACACTAATGTTATAAAAACAATCATAACAGTCTAGAATCTTTAGCCTGGCCATGAAGACCAACTCATCCAATTTTATCTCAATTTCTTAATTATGAACCCCAACTCTAGCCAGTCTGATCAATTCACTTTCCCACAAAACTTGACATGCTTTGGTCATCTTTCTCCTGTTCCTACCATCCAAATCAGATTTTTTCAAAACATGCACTTAGGCATGGGCAGTTTTAAAATGTGGCCAACTGTATATTCTTACATGAATTAATGCTTAACCATACTAAATTTTTTTTTTAAAAAATTAAAAGGACAAGAAACCATTTCCTTCATCAAAAGTGCAATGAATTTTAAATGAGGTTGATAAAAGAACAACAAAATTGGCATACTTACATCCATTGAGCCCCAACTCATGAGACTTTCTGGTATGCACGGTCAGCCGGCAGTGAAACCCTCAATCTCTTCTCTACAGAATCCCTTTACAGACTTACATTCTTACTGCCACCAAACGCTGACTCTCTCAAGTGCTGGAGGTTTCCTCTCCGCTTCTCTCCTCTCACTGGCCTGGAGGGGGTTACATGGTGTCTGCTCCCCTTTGCCACTTCCAGACCATTTTCTCCCTTTATTCTCTAGATTTTAACCTCAGGTCACCAGATTACACATAAACACACATTCTCACACACACATACATACACACACACACACACAGACTCACCCCTCACTACTCTGCCTGCTGTCATCTACTGATCTCAAGTTTACTCTTCCTTGAATCTTATAGATCCTGGTATGCTGTCACTCACCCTAATATTTATCACAATCTTACTGATTTTACTATTTGCATAGATGATCCTTCCAAATTCTAGAATTCCAATTCCTTAGGCAATAATTCTCAATTCCCTGCCAATTCCCCTCAATTCACTCCGATGGTCATACCCTAAACTTTACCATTACCAATAACTGACCCTCCATAAACGCCTAAGGCACTTGACTGCTAACCAGAAGGCTGCCAGTTCAAACCCATCAGCCACTCCTCGGAAGGAAGAATGGGCAATCTACTTCCATAGTGATACCACCTCGAAACCCAAGGAGGGGTCACTATGAGTCGGGTCCGACTCGACAGCATGTAACAATCAAGACCTACCATCTCTCTTTCCAGTTCACTTCCTACAGTACTCCAACTCCAAACATTTAAATCCCACAAAGATATACACTCTAACAATCTTTCCACTGTTCTTCACCCACCTCATCAGCTCACTACTGTTATGATAACTATTGTTATTAGGTGCCATTGAATCAGACCCCAGCAACCTCACGTACAATGATGGTGCCCAGTCCTGCACCATCCCCACGATCAGCTGCAGGTTGGACTGTTGTGATCCAGTGTTTCCACTGGCAGATTTTTGGAAGTAGATCACCAGGCCTTTCTTCCTAATCCCTCTTGGTCTGGAAGCTCCAGTGAAACCTGCTTACCATCATAGCAACATGCAAACTACCACTGATAGGCAGGTGATGACTGCCCATGAAATGCACTGACTGACAATGGAACCCAGGTCTGCTGCATGGAAGGTGAGAGGATTCTACAATTGAACCATAAACTGTCTCACTATCCTCCTTATCCAGTTTCAATTCTATTGTTGTAACTGTTTCTTTCCATATATCCTCAATGACTTACTCTTTTACTCTGTCATCCTCACCTGGCAAAACAACAATCCTTGTTAATTTAAATGATCCACCTGCCCTACTGCAGGTGATTGTGGCTAGAGCAAAACACACAACTCTACTGATTTAAATTCATGATTTTTATATGAACATTAATGCTACTAAGTAATTACACCACCTTTTCCTTAATGCATTCGCTCTCCTCAGTTGCTAATTCATAATTCTCCTCTTTCCTCAAAACCTCCAACCTCCACATCCTCAATTGCCACTAATTATTTTATTTGCCACTCTGCCACTTCACAGAAGCAACCAGAAGAGAACTCTCCACTAACCTCCATCCAACCTATCTTCTCTGACCCCACAGACTCTGTGTTACCCCAGTTACTATAAAGAACTGTCTGTGTCCCCTGCAAAGGACCCCTCCACTCATTAACTGGGAACTCATACTTTCTCATACACTTGTCCACAAACTTTACCTCTCTACTGGATCTTTCCCCTCAACATGCAAACAGGGTCTTATTTCTGTAAATATTTTTAAAAGTTCGAGCCTACCCCCCAACAAGCTACTACCCCATTTCTTTCCTTTTTATAGCTAACTTCTTAGAAAGAGTGTATCTATACTCACTGTCAACAATTCCTCTCTTCCCATTCTCTCCTGAAGCCATGGCAATGAAGCTTTCACCCCGTCACTCCTCTGAAACTACTCTGATAACAATGGCCACACCAATGACCTTGTTACTGCTCACATCAATTATCAGGCCTCAGTTCTCATCTTACTTGACCTATAAGCAGCATTCAATACCACTGATTGCTCCTTCTTCTTTGAAACACTTTCTTTCTTCACATGGCTTCCAGAGAATCCCACTCTTCATGGCTTCTCAGGCTCCTTGCTGACTTCCTCCTCCGGAAGGGCCCCAGAACTCAGTCTTTGGACTGCTTCCCTTTTCCTTCTCGGTGTCCTCCTTTGCTGGTCTCATTCAGTCTCGTCACTTCAATATGCACTGTCAGCTTTAAATTTATTTCTCCAGTTCTGACTTCTCCATTAAACTGCAGACATTTATCAGTCTACTCAACATCTCCACGTGGATGTCTAATTGACATCTCAAATTCAACATGTCCAAAACTAAACTCCCGATCTTTCTCTCACATCTCTGATCCAATCTGCCAGCCAATCCTGTCACCTAAATCTTCAAAATATATTCAAATCTGACCATTTCCTTCCATCTCTCCTGCTACCACCCTGATCTAAGCCACCATCACTTCTCACCTTGGTTACTACAACAGTCTCTGTGGTAGTTAAGGTTATGTTTCAACTTGGCTGTGCCTGGTTTTGAGTGGCTCAGCAGCTGGCTATAGTTATTCTCCAAGATAAGACTGGCAATCAGCTCCATGGTGGAATTTGCTGCGAACAGCTGAGTAGCTGCTTTAGAGGTTTGGTCTGCTTCCAGAGTATAAGGAGAAGCTTTGGGAATGGTCTGCAGCTTTTTGGCACACCTGGACCCTGCATGTAGCCAAGCCTTCATTTAACAGCTTGCCATGTTTCCTGCCGATCTTGGGACTGTCTCTGGATTTGAACTAGTGGCTTGCCATGTTGTTTGGTAATATTGGGACTGTGCCATTTTATTTATCAACCGTGGGCTTGTTAGTCTCAGCAGCCAGCAGCTGCCTGGATGAAGAAACACCTCTAGTTCCAGTGAGCCGGGAGCAAGAGGCAATGCTGAAGCTCACGGTCAAGGGGCTTTCACCCAGCCCTAAAGCTGGCACTTTGAACTTGGATTTCTAGCCTCCAAAACTCTAAGAGAATAAACTCCTGTTTGTGAAAGTCACCCATTTGTGATATTTTCTGTTAGAGCAGCACAAAGTAATCAAAACACTCTCCCAACAAGTTCCCCATTTCTGCTCCTGACCTCCTACATTGTACTCTCAAAACAGCAGTCAGAGTCATCTGGGTAAACTCAGGTCATGACACTCGATATCATGTCTTCCATATCCCTTCACCAGCACTTCTCTTCTCTCAAAATACTGTTCCGGCCACACTAGTCTACTTGCTGTTCCCAATGTGCAATCCATGCTTCCACTTCATGGCCTTTGCCTTTCACTCTGCCAGACGGACTTAAAGGAATGAACCATATGACTATTCGATTTTTATTCACAAGTTAGTTTCTTAGTGTGGTCTTCCCTGATCACCTTATTTAACATATCCCTATCCCACCATTCCTTACTCCTTCTTCCTATGTTATTTTTCTCCTCAGCACATTTCCGCATCCAAAATACTACATATTTATTTATTGTGTTTATTTTCTATTTTTCCCTACTAAAACATATGCTTTCTGAAGACGGGGAATTTTACGTATTTTGTTCACTGCAGTATCCCCAGCACGTATAATAGAGCCTGGCACACAAATACTGAATGGATGAAAGAGGGAATGAAGAAGAAAGGGAACATATATTCAAACATTCCTGTTGGCAAGCAATTTGGCAATGTGTATCAAAAGCATTAAGAATGTTTGCACTCTACCTCGTAATAATGCCACATCTCAGAATCTACCCCAAGGAAATAACCTGAAGTATAAGTAGTCTTTTATGCTTGTTTCAAATGCCATTTCACACACTGGAAAGGGATTGGTTAAGTAAACTCAAGAAACCCAATACAACATTGTCATTAATATTGAGTCTGTAATAACCACTGAGTTAAGAATTAACTCAAAATAAAATATAGATTTTTTTTTTAAATTGTGATTTGAGTGAAGATTCACAGAGAAAACTCACTTTCCATACAGAAGTTCACATATACTTTGTCTCATGTCATTGACCACAGTTTACCACAATGCAACAGCTCCCCTCCCACTTCCTCCCCATAGTTACCTCTTCCCTGTGTCCATCCCTCCATGCACTCCTGTACCCTGAGCTGTCTCCCTGTGCATAAGCAGCCCTTCTTTCTCCCATGATTGTTCTCTCCAAGGAGAGTATCTACTTGAGGTAAATGTCCAACTCATATGCCTATCTTTTGTTTGGCTGGAAACCACAGGTGTGGGTTCAATTCCAGACCTGAAGGGCAGTTAGGGGCCATAGTCTCAGTGGTTCCACCAGGCTCTATCGGACCAGCAAACCTGGTCCCCCCCCCCTTTTTTTTTTCTCCAAACGATTGAGCTTTGTTCCACATTGTTCTCCCTCTCTATCAAGGATCTCCTACATAGATCCCCTTCCAAGTGGCACCATCTAGTTCTTCTGGTCCCATAGTCGTATAGGCTGCAGATCGGATGGTGTACCAGTAGCTAGGACTAATTGTTTCCATGAATTTTCTTCTTTCTTCTTTGCTCTGGATGAGGAGAGACCCATCATTGCATCTAGATGGCAGCTTGCTAGCTTTTAAGATCCCAGTCGCTACTCACCAAAGTAGGAGGTGGAACAATGTTTTGCATAGTATGTTATGCCAATTGAGCTTCATGTCCCCTGCGACTATGGTGCCAAGCCCGCAGGTTCAACTACTCGGTCCCTCTGGGTAGCTGGCTGTGACCAAGCAGTGACCACAACCTTGCCCCTTGTCAGCTCTACTATACACCTGGGAATTCTGATCATTCACATAAACTTATAGGACCATTGTCTGCCAACCCTATATATGATCCTTCATACACTCCCTATTTCATAGACATACCTAATAGTTCGGCCTGTCCACCCATCTATCCACCCATATGCCCATGTTTGCCTTCACTGACAAAAAATATAAAGATTTAGCACTCTGTGATTGTAGTTATTATTTTTTAAATGTTTTGAAACAAAACTAAAAGGAAACTCACCAAAACTTCTAGCCATGAAACTTGACTTATGGAAGTATAAATGATCTTTCCCTTTATTTTTTCAATTTTTCCACATTTCTTAACATGATTCATAATTTTTAAAACCTTATAAATAAATATGGAATATTTTATTCCTGGAATGTTGTATTTAAATGGCCAAAAACAGGTAATAGTGTCCCAACCTGCCTCTTCTAGGAATCCAACCCTGACCACTCTAGTCCATTCTGACTGGTATCCACCCCTACCTTCCATAATATTTACTGTTTTGACAGCATCATAAATTATTGAGCATCTGATTATGCATCTAAACATTTACTATCTTAGATGACTACTTCTATTGTCTAAATACTTGTCTCCCCAATAAATAAAAGCAGCAGCTACCCAAAGACCAGGCTCTATGTCTCCTTAAGATTGGGGCTCTTCCCACAGATAAAGGTACCACAACATTCAAGCAGTGTCAAGCACAGAGTAGGCTGCTATCCACAAATGCTTTCTGATTGAATTCTATTCTGAATTACCCTTACTAAATTTCCCAGGGAAGATTAATTTGGGGCACTTCTAATCAAGTCTCCTCAAAAGACTTCATGGAATGTCTCTTCTGTGTCACACATTGTGATAGGCATATCCCATGTCATGTCACTGAAGCCTCACAACTCTACAAGGTAAATATTGCCATCCCCAGAAGGCCACAAGAAGTGAAAAACTTTGCTGATGATCACACAGCTGGAATGTAAAAGTCAAGATTCAAATTCATATCGATTTAATTCTAAAACACATACTCTTAATGAGTGTGCTTATAAAACTGTGGTTCTCAAACTTTAGCATGTATCAGAATCACCTAAAGGTCTTGATTCAGTTTTTATTTAGGTCTGACGGGGACCCAAGAATTTGCATTTCTAACAAGTTCCCAAGGATCCCTGGTGGTGCAGTAGTTAAGCACTCAGCCACTAACCAGAAGGCTGTTTGAACCTACCAACTGCTCTGTGGAAGAAAGATGTGGAAATCTGCCATAAAGATTACAGCCCTGGAAACCCAATGGGGAAGTTCTACTTTGTCATATTGAGTTTCTCTGAGTTGGAAAAGACTCAACAGCACAGAGCAACAAGTTCCCAGAAGATAGATGTTGATGGTCTGGGCACCATACTTTGAGAAGTATGCAGGAGCTCTGGTGGCATAGTGCCTAAGGCACTTGACTGCTAACCAGAAGGTTGGTGGTTCAAACCCAGCAGCCACCCGGCAGAAGGAAGACTGGGCAATCTACTTCCATAAAGATGTACTGCCTCAGAAACCCAAAGAAGGTCGCTATGAGTCTGAATCGACTTGATGGCAGTAAGCTTGATTTTGGTTTTTGTATTATACATAACTGATTCACACATCAAATTTCCCTAGAAAAGGTAAGACATCCTCAACTCTCTCCTTCAAGTCTCAGCTCAAGTATTTCTTCTTCAGTGAAAGTTCTCTGATCTCCCTGCCCCGCCCATGCATACCCACCAACAGGTTAGGTGCCCCTCTTATGTGCTGATCTCAAACACTGTAAACCAGCTTACTCAAGATCTATTACAACCTCCTTCTGTGGCACATACAATATCATAGGGGCTGGAACACAATTATTTCTGAAAGCCATCATAACTAGGATAATGGATGTAATTTAGGTTCTGCCAACCAGATCCACCTGGTAAGACCTGAAACCAAAGCACAGGGAAGCCAAGTAGGGAGCTAGGAGGGAACATAAATAATTTATTTTTCAGAACTATCAAGCACAGAGGAGCTCTTGGTGGCACAGTGGTTAATGCATTCAGCTGCTAACCAAAAGGTCAGCAGTTTGAACCTACCATATGCTCTGTGGGAGAAAGATGAGGCAGTCTGCTTCTGTAAAGACTGACAACCTTGGAAACCCTATGGGGCAGTTCTATTCTGCCCTACAGGATCACTATGTATCAGATTTGACTCGATTGCAGTGGGTTTGGGTTTTGGATCAGGCACAGAGTGATGGCTCTAAAGCCAACAACCTTGATAGAAACTTCCTGATCTCCAAATGGCAAAGGTGGTAATATCTTGGAGCTAGTATTTAGGATAGCAGCTTCCAGATTACCCCCAGCTCCCTGACATGGCAGAGATGGCAGTTCTCTTGGTGTGCTAGTTCTACAGTGTAACTCTTAAAGTCATTCCTGGACACCCAGCCTAAAACTTATGCCTCGGATTTTTCTAATGATTATGTAAAACCTAATTCTCTATATTCAATCCCTTTTCTAATAGGGTGGTTTCTATTATCAGCAGCTACGCATACCTCTGTCCAGTACTTACTACAGTGGACTACAATCTTCCATTTACTTGTCAACCTCCCCAGTCTAACCCTAACTTCTTGATAGTACAATCATTCATATTTATCTTTGCATCCGTTGCCCCTAGAACAGTGTTTGCCTCAAAGCACACAATAAATTTTTAGTAAGCTTTTAGATGATCAGTAAAACTACTTTAAACATTAAAAAGATGTTTAATGAATATTAAAAAGTGTTGGATTGGGGATCAAAAGACTCAGATTCTGTCACTATGTCATTTTATATATGTGTCTGAACCTGATTTCTCTCATATCTTTATTGGTAGTGTTGACTAAATGAGTTTTCTCAATACTAAAACTCTATCATGCTATGATCTAAAATCCTTAGATACCTCATTGATTTGGTAAAACATCCATGTCTATAAATATGAATATCCTTTAAAGGAAAATGGCCTTTCTTTCTGGTTTTCCCTGTGACCAACCACTTTATAGGGTTAAAAAGACTTTCACAAAAGACAGCAAACAATTTTAAAGTCATTTCAATGAAGTAAAATTCTAAATTTAAGCAACAGTGCCTAAAAACCATTCTATGTCTTTTAAAATAAAGATTTAACAAGTCTGAACACTGAAATACATATTTCTTATTATGAAGCAATTAACTCAATAACTGTCCTGACCTAGATCTACACACTTGACAGAACAAGGAGAATTCTGAAGATTCCTTTTGTCCTCTCTGCCTGGCTCCATGATTTTGCTTCTGCAGTTTCACTTCATAATCTGGAGGGCTTTCCTTCCTCTTACCTGTATTAATCTAGAACCCGTATTTCTGTAAAGGCCCCGCCTCCATTTCAAGAACCAATAAACCAGGATTACCAATAAAAGGATTCTTGGCTTGGGGTATTTGACTCTATTTTCTCAACAGTCTCATAAACACCATCATGGATGTGCTTTAATGGTATACAGCAACTCTCTCCTAGATGGAACTCATCAGGGTTTCTCCAGCCTCTGGATTGTCTGTCCACACTGAACACTACACAAGGGCAGGTTCAGTGGAGCCAGCTGAGGAGCCAGGGCTTGAGAAGCAGAGCACACAAGAAACGTGGGGAGGCAGGTAGCAGAAGGCAGGTGTACAAACCCATCTTTATTTAAAAAAAAAAAAAAAAGGAAGAAAAACCATCCAAAACCCCAAACTCCCTAAAGCTAACCACTTTAAAATTTCAATGAATATTCTTCCAGCTATTCTCTAAGACTGAATAAACTAAGAACCTCAGAGAATTAGTCAATGCCTAGGGTGATATGAGGGTGCCACGGCAGCAATCTTCTTGCTGTTTCTCTCAGTCTCCCTCACATAGATATCTTTGAATAAAACAAGCAACTCACCCCTCAGAATAGGAATGGTGTTTCATCAGGGTTCGTTCTTTCTAGCTATTATGGGGAAGTGGGTAATGGGTAACTGAATTCTTTGGTACACAGGGTGCAGACCCACTACAGATTCTGGAGTGCTATCTGCTGGCACTAACTAAGCCGTTCTCCCTCCATATCCTGGTCAGGACAAACCTGTCCTGCACCTCACTGTATCACTACTGCCCTATGTTAGGACTACCAAGACCAGGCTACTACATTCCTTCCTTCAGTATTCCTCCATATGGAAGGCAATTCACAGACTTCTGCCGTTGTAGCTCCACCTACATAATCAGCTCTCGCTATGAGGCTCTTTGCTTAAAATTTTTTAGGAGCCTCCTGGTACTTACAGGATTACATGAACAGTGAATAACAAGGTGAACCCTGAAACTGAAAGGAGAAAGTTGAAGACTCCTAAGACTACTGCAGCTGGTAGGAAACCATCTTGACAAGTCTGGCTCCCTAAATAATTTCAGATTCTGCCTAAGGAGTTGGTATAGGGTGATGAAATGACTGAATTTTGATACTGGCTCTTCCTCTAATTAGCTGTGTGACCTTTTACTGGTAATTTAACCTTTCTGTGCTCCGTTTCCTCATGTAAAATGGAGATTAAGATAGCATCTATTTTATACAGCTACTACAGAATAGTAAATGAAATAATATATTTAAAGAAACTGAAAATAATGTCTGATGTAGCAAGCTATTAGCATACATTAGTTATTATCATTATCTTTAATACTATTTTCCATAACACTGTGGCAAGTGAGAAAGAGAACAAGCATTCAAGTCAGCCCTAAATTAGAATCTTGATTCTACCACTATCAGCTGTGATCCTGGACAAACAAGTTTTTCTAAACTCCAGTGTTACCATCTGTAAACTGAGCATTACAATGTCTACCTCATAGAATTTTCAGTATTAAGGAAAATAATGGGTGGGAACCAATTTCAACAGTAACTTTAACACCTAATAGGTGCTTAGTAAATGGGCTTTTTCATCCCAAATCATTCATAGGTAGATAGCATTTAAAAATAAATAAACAGTTTCTGAAATAACTAAGTATTCAGTTCTGCTTGCTTAGAATTGGGGTCTTTACTAAATTATATATCTGAGCTGTACTTAAGATCCTGATCTTCCCAGTCAGCCTTGCTATGCTGTTGCTCCCCTCCCTCTCCCAGAGAGATGCCTGGTCTTTTGTTTTTGTCCTGTTATTCTGGTTTCCTCACAGCCTGTCTTTAACTTCAGTTGCTCACTGTTGGCACTCTTCAAGAAGACACATTCCAAAAGAGTCCAATCTTCAGGACCAGTAATGTGAGGCTGGTCTCAGACTACCCTGAGAACATTCTCCTTCCCAAGTGAAAAAGGGGGCCTGGTAAATATGAGTTCCTTTATTGCAAGATTACTTATTGCATACCTACTACTAGTAGTGTGTTAGGCATAAGGGGCATCAAGAGATGTGAGTTGTAGCTTCTGCCCCGTTAGGCACAATCAACTTCTGGAAATGCCCAGGAACCACAGAAATAAGAACAGTTTTGAAAGCAAGAATGAGGAGATAAATTAAGGACCTTTACACCTAATCACTCAGAATTGACACCCCAGCAACTAACAATATCACCACCTAATCAAATGAGGTTTGAGTTAAGAAAGGCAGTAGTCACTACTAGAGAACCACATCTGCTCCTCTCTTCTGCACCGTTATAGTCTGGAGTTATCTAGGGAGCCAGCATTTCATCTGACCTTAAAGAATCCTTTTATTCTTCTTGCTTGAACCCTAGACATGATCCTTAACTAAATTCAAGTAATGAGCCTGGCCTCTCCTGCTCCTTGTAGCCTCCAAAGTTAGCCACTTCCCAAGCAAATATGATGCCAAACCCCAACCTTATACCCAGAAGACAGCAGAAGAGGGATACAAAAAGATGCTGAAGTTTACAATCCTTCAATCCTTTAGCTCCTATCATTTCCCTCCATGGGGGAAAGCACTGTTTAAAAAACCTTTAAGTTTCTATTAATGGTGATGGAAAATTTAACAAAGATTGGTGATGGTTGTAAATCATGATTGATGCCATTGATCTCACTGAATTGTACACAAGAAAAATGATGAATTTGCAAATATTAAGTTATCCTTTTTTTTTTTTTAAGGTACAAAATATCTGGAGTTTGAAGGATCTGGGGAAACAAGCACTCTCATATACTTGGTAATTAAGTGTAGTTAGATAGGAAGTAATTGGGCAGAATTCTTTTGTAGCACAAATAGAATCCATTTTAAAAGCCCATTCCTTTTTAACCCACAATTTGACTTCTGGGAATGCATCTATAAAACATCATGTCTACAGATACGCAACTATAGAAATTCATTACAGTGCTGTTCACAATAGTGAAAAACTAAAACCACCTAAATATCAATCAGTAAGGGGAGTGGTTAAATAAATTATGGTAAATCCACACAATGAAACATTACAGAGTCATTGAGAATGACTTAAGAGGATGAGGAGCAACAGGAACTCTCTCATACCATGCCACAGGGATGATAAATTGGTACGACCACTTTTGAAAACTATTTGATAGTATCTAAGGTCAAATATAGGAGCTCTGGTAGTGTGGTGCCTAAGGCATTTGACTGCTAACCAGAAGGCTAGCAGTTCAAACCCACCAGCCACTCTTCAGAAGGAAGGTTGGGCAATCTACTTCCGTAGTGATACCGCCTCGGAAACCCCAGGAGGGGTCACTATGAGTTGGGTCCTATTCAACAGCACAAAACAACAACAACAACAACAAGGTTAAATATACACTGCATTTCCTCAACAGTCTCTCAGCAATTCCACTCCTAGGGATGTATACCCAACAGAAATGAGTGTTTATGTTCACTAGAAGACATGTACAAGAATGTTCATGGTAGCTTTGTTCACAACTGTAAAACATAAATGTTGATCCACAAAAGAATGAATAAACAGCATTATATTCATACAGCGGAATACTATACAGCAATCAGAAAGGTTGAAATACATGCAATAACATGGACAAATCTCGCAGGCATATTTCTGAATAAAAGAAATTATATGACCCCATTTATATGAAGTTTAAAAACAGGAAATACTAATGTATAGTGATGACAATCAAAACAGTAGTTACCTGGGGATGAGGAGTGAGGAAAAAGGGGGGGATAATGACTGAAAGAGAGCACAAGACAACCTTCCAGACTACCACAATTGATCTTGATTTAGGTGGGGTTTATACAAGTGTATACAGTCATCAAGATGTATAGTTCAGGTTTATGAACTTTACTCTGCGAAATTTCAATACTTTTTTAAAAAGAGAAAGTGATTTACAACTATAAATAGAAAAGTATTCTTTTTAAGAATTTTAATAGAAATGCATTGACCCATGTCACTTTAATTTTGTGTATTTCACCATACATAAATTATATTTCAATAAAATCCATTAAAATATTAATAAAAACTTTTTTAAAAAGAATTTTTAATAGAACTTCTGAAATACTCCCATATATTGACTAACATAGATTTAACAAACATTAAAAATTTTTACAACTTGGTTACAGTTCTCCATTTCAAATATACAAATCAATAAGTTATAGTAAATCTACCAAGTTGTACAATCATCTGGTTACCTAGTGCCGCTCCGACAGGAATATACCACAAATATGGGATGGCTTGAAGACACAGGAGTTTATTCTCTTACAGTTTGGAGGCTTTAAGTCTGAGTTCAAAGTGCCAGGCTCTAGGGGCTGGGTGAAAGCCCCTCAACCTTGAGCTTCAGCTCTGCCTCCTGCTCCTGGCCCACTGAAACTGGAGGCTTTTCTTCACTCAGCTGCTGAGGCTGACAAACCCAAGGTTGACAAGTAAAAAGGCACAGTCCTGATGTTAGGCAGGCCATTAATTCAAGTTCACTGGAAGTTCCAAGGTTGGCAGGGCATGGCAGGCTGCTGAACAACGACACAGCTACATGCAGGGTTCAAGCGTGCCATAAGCTAGAGACCATTCTGTTTCTTATATATGGGAAGGAGCCCACATGCCCAAAGCAGCTACTCAGTTGCTCCAATAGATTCCACCACGGAGTTAATTACCAATCTCACCATGGGGAATAAATACATTCCGCTGCCCAACCACTCAACTAGGCCCAGCCACGTTGACACACAAACTTAACCACCACAATCACCAGACAGTTTCAGAATATTTTTATCACCCCAATGAAATCTCTTGAACCCCTTTTTCCAACCTCTGCCCTAAGCAACCACTAAGCTACTGCCTGTTTTTCTGATATTCACTAAAAGGGATCATACAATACATGGCTTCTTGTAAATTGCTTCTTTCATTTAGCATAATTTTTCATGTTTGTCCATGTTGTGACAAAAATCAGTAATTTTTCCTTTTTTTATAGCTGAATAAAATAGTATTCTATCATATGGCTATACCATATTTTGCCCATTCATTCCCCAGTTGGGGTAATATTAACAAAAATATTAACTTTAGCCACATTTGAGTTTATAAATATAGCTAAGATACCACCTCCCACCCTCTCACTCACATCTCATTCTCCTCTTTCCCTTTCCAAAAGTGACCATTGCTTTGGAATTGGTGTGTAGCCTTCCCATGCATGCGTTTATGCTTCTAACACATATGAATATTCATGACACAATAAAGTTGTTTTAACATTTACATATTTGGTATACTGTACATATTTTTCAACTTACTTTTCACAAGTATGTCTTTGAGATTTATTCATATTGTTAAGTAGATTGTATTCATTCATTTTCATTGCTACATAACTATTCAATTATTAAAAAAAAAAAAACTCACTGCCGTCAAGATAGCAACCCCTCCTTGGGTTTCCGAGGCAGTATCACTACAGAAGCAGATTGCCCAACCTTCCTTCCAAGGAATGGCTGGTGGGTTTGAACTACCAGCCTTCTGGTTAGCAATCAAATGGCTTAGGTACTACATCACCAGAGCTCCTATTCAATTATAAGCAAGTCATAATTTATCTCTTCCCCTACTGATGGCGATTTAGGTTTTCAATATTTTTCTACAAGAAAATGATGTTATGAGCATTCCTGTTTCTTCTTGTGCACATGTGAGAATTTCTCTACAATGTAACCTTAAAAGTGAAAATGTCCTTCCTAGCATATGAGCACCTTCTACTTTATTAGGTATTGTCAAAGCACTAAAGAGTTTTTTGCCCCTCCACGTTCTTGCCAAGAGTTGCTATTATTCAACTTTTAAAATGTTTTGCCACTCTCATGTATGAAATAGTATCTCAGGGTTTTAACTTGTATTTATCTGATTTTTAGTAAAGTGATCTTTTCATATGATTACTAATTATTTGGATTTCTTCTTTTATAATTTGGCTGTTTTACATTGTTTTGACTATTTTTCTATTTATTTCCTTCAAGTTCCTCATGTATTCTGGATACTAACTCTTTCTTTTCTTTTTTTAAATTGTGATTTGGGTGAAAGTTTACAGAGCAAATTCACTTTCCATACAGCAGTTCACACACACGTTTGGATACTAACTCCTGTAAAAATTTCCTTCAACTTGATGATCTTCTTTTAATTTTGTTTAGAATTTCTTTTGCTGTAGCAAAGTTTTATTGTAGTCAAATCAAGTCTTTTCCTTCACGGCTTTACTTTTTTATATCTAACTTAAGAAATCCTTTCCCACCTAAACTTCTGAAAGTATTCTCCATTTCTTTTGAAAAATTATCAACTTGTGCTTTTTCATGTAGATCTTTAATCCAGCTGTAAATTATTATTATGAATGCTGTGAGCAGGAAAACATTTTTTCAAAGAGATACCCAATTATCTCTCAAGCAGCTAAAAGTGCCTGGTAAAGGCCATTTCCCACCTAACTCCTTAGGGCAGCTGGCAAAGCCTGTTTCATTCCCAAAACAGTGTTTAGGGAAAGAATTTAATATTTCTTAATATCTCGTAAATAAGAAACGTCACGTCTGGTAAGACAGAATACACCAGAATATACTAGGTCAATTTTTCTTAGACCAAAGAAAGAGACCTGCTTCACCTTTATTCTGCAAAAGCACAATGAATTCAAACAAAGATAATGGACCATCCAGGAAGGGAAAATATTAGGCAAAAGCAAGCAGTCAGACATTTCCACCAGTTTCTTTTAACTTGTGAAATATCAAGTTTTAAAGCACGTTTCACAGGGACACATAGCCAAAATTTTACCTAACCCTCAAAATTCACCACCTTACACAGGTACCCCTTTCCTTCCCAAAGCTAAGGTTTAGAAAAGGATCACTAAGGTAAATGCTTATCTCAAAAGCTACAGTGTTAAGAGAACAGAAAAGATTCATTTGATACTGCTGTAATTATCACTAAATCTCATTCACAGTGATAGTCTTGCATAAACTAACAAAAATTATTTTACTGATATGATTCTTCATGTAACTACTTTAGAGATTTTTACATAATGATGCATTTACCACAATAATTTACATAATATAACTAGTATCAAGCAGCTAAATTTGAATTCTTTGTTCTCTTGAAAAAGGGAAAGAACACCATTTTAAGTTAATGATATGTTTCGGAGTATGACCCTATACAGCATTCTTAAAGAGGTACGTTAACACGGACACTGATAATTTACAAAATAAATTCACTATGATCAATTCTATTATAAAAATTCACAGGAACTGCTAATGAAAGCAAATGTTAATTTAATATATTTTACCCCTTCCTTCTCCTGGCATCTGTTAGAACTTAACTTATTGAGCATATCATTTTTAGCAGTATTTCTTTGCAAATGTTATAATGCAACTGCTGTATAATTATGTTTTAGGCTGCAAATTTTCAGCATTCTACATACTTTATAATATATTTTACATATACTTAAGAGCACAAACTCAATGGTCACGTAAACAACAAAGGTATTCTTTGGTTTAAAAAAATTCATTAAGCATAATAAATTCAATTAGACACAGTATGAGGTTTTCCTCAAAGCCATACAATAATAATACAAGTATTGTATTGTTCAAATATTTTCATTGTTACACAGGTTGTCACATTTCACTTTTAATAGGAACTGACTCAAAGAGACCTTGGAACAAAAGTATCCTAATCAAGTAGCAGTTCCCAAAGTGTCATGCTAAAAAAACATTACTCTCCAATTCACACAATTCAAACAATCAAATCAGAGAACAACCATTTCTTTATTAGCAGAACAATACACACTAGCTTCCTGTGTCCAAATGATGCTACCTAAAATAAATACATACATACATACACAAGGAAAACTAAAGATGTGATAACTGGAATACCATCAAAACTAATAAATTAATTTTAAAAACAGACCAGTTAGATCTTATTCACTGAATGATATTTTTCTGAATTTAGCAATGAGTTCAACTTTAGCTGGAAGCAAATGAATTAAAATGCCTTAAAGGAATTCCTAATATCAATAATCTTTTCCATTAAAAATATAAAACCAAAAACAATTCAACCTACAAGGACAAAATTAAGGAAGGTAATTATTCTGTTAGGGGAAAAAAATGATGTGTTAGGCAACAAATTGAATTTCTTTCAAACTAAGACAGAAACAAAACAGTACCTTCATAACAAAGATATCACAAACAGCTGTATTCTTTAAAATTATTTGTTCAAGATATAATTTGCACTCCTGCAGTGTCAGATGCTAATGCAACCGATTTTATACAATCTAAGCACTGTCTGCAGATGCACCTTCTGTTTTTAAATCAGCAGGAACCATTGACCAGCATAAGCAGTATTCCTAACTAGATAATCAGCAAATGTGTGAAGTCTGACACCCAAAAAAATACACATTTGACCACATAACCCCCTCGATAAATTTGCATGACTACAAACAACTGCAACACACTAAACAAATTTAATTTGAAAAGGAACAGAAAATCAGTTACTATAAACAGCCACTGCACTGCAGATCAGGAATAACATCTAGCAATTTTCCCCCGGGGGGAATATTATTAAAAGTATGTTTTCTGTAATAATTCTTAAAGATGTACATTGTTATGATTAATTTTCTAAACTGACCTTTATCACATAACATACTATAACATGAGGGAGTCTGAAACATATCTATAATTTAATCTTTTTGGAGGACAATCTAGCAATCTGTACAAAAAACAATAAAACTGCTCTAATAATTAACAAAGAATGGGGAAAACTACAGTAATATATTTAAAAAGGATAAGGAGAAAAGAAACTAACATTTAGGACCTATTTAGTACTGGGTCTCACAGTGACTTCATTTTCTTTTTTTTTTTTTTTTTTTTTAATCTTTACAACAACCCTACAAGATAGGTACAATCATTTTAAATTTACAGATAAAGAACTCAAATCTTACATGTTAACTGATTGCCCAAGGTTATGAAGCTATTCCATGAGACAGTCAAATTTAATCTCAAATCTGTAAGACTCCAAAGTCCAAACTCTTTCATCTGTACCATGATTCTCCCTCCAAAAAAACAAAACAGCTTTATAAGCTAGCCTGAGAAGTTAAATGCTATGCTGTGGATGGAGTTGTTTCTAAAGAAATTTTATAATTCAAGTTCCAAATAACTGCTTTACAGATTTATGCCAAATGATCCTTTCAGAAATTGGGAATGCATGATGTATCAAAAATCTGTGAGTTCACTAACAAAGGGAACCTAAGGCATTTGACTGCTAACCAGAAGGCTGGTGGTTCAAACCCACCAGGCCACTCCTCAGAAGGAAGATCGGGCTATCTACTTCCAAACAGATACCGCCTCAGAAACCTAAGGAGTGGTCGCTATGAGTCAGATTAAGGAAATTTTATAATTCAAGTTCCAGATAATTGCTTTACAAATGTATGCCAAATGATCCTTTCAGAAATTGGGAATGTATGTTATATCAAAAATCTGTAAGTTCACTAACAAATATTAGAAAACAATTTAGAGGAATATAAATAATTACCTGGCCCTCTAAAACTATGCTTGTGGGTCTTGAGTAAGGTCAAACAAAACGTTACTTTGGGTTCCAAAGCACTGTACAGTTTTCAAACAGATTTCACATGCTGTAGAATTCATAAAACCCTCAAAACGATCCTGTGACAAAGTTAAAGGAACAGAGAGGATAGAGAAAATAGGAAAAGAGAGAGGCATTCTCAATGCAAACAGTAGTACTCATCAGTCCCAGGGTTAACTCCATCCCCACATCTTCTCAGCATGGGCCAATGGGATGGAAAGAGCCAATGGGATGGCTAGCTGATCTCTCACCTGTGGTCCTCCCTCAAGGAAGGAGGGAATAGGTCAATTCAGGAAGAACTCTTCAGGCTCCAGGAAGAGAATATTGCCCTGCTCCAGAAATACCCACTCTATACAAACAACCCCAGCTACTACTATGATCATTTTAGGAATGATAAAATGGAAGTTTAAAGCTTAGATTATCTCCAAGGTCACATAAAAAGTGGCAGAGATGAGATGCCCAATCTTTGGCCCTCAAGATCAGAAATCATCACGTTCCTTGAACTGTTTGATCCCTAAGAAAGTTAGCCTATATAACAAATTACAGTGTGAAATGTAAAATTACAGTGTGATTTCACTGGAGGAGATTATGAATGATAAATAGCATGTTGGTCCACATGTTGGCAGATTTGAAGAAAAATAGATTTCTTGATCTAAAACATAATCTTAAAAATGGTAATCATTTTCATGCAAGGTAGAACATACAAGGTGAACTTTTTAATATATTAGAATTTTAAAATCCAAATGAGTATTGTCCTCACCGAATAATAACCTTAATGAGGCAACACACTAATTCCAATGATAGCTGTTGTGGGGAGTCCTCTTTGGAAACTTCCCTCAGGGACTTCGGAATATTCGTTTAAATCTCCCTCATATTTTGCTATTTAAAGTAAAATGGGTACTGTACTGCCCTTTATAAGAGGAGTCCTGGTAGTGCAAATGTTTAAAAGCTTGACTGCTAACCCAAAAGGTTGGTGGTTCAAACCCACCCAGCACTCCACAGAATAAAAACCTGGCAATCTGATTCCATTAAGATTAGAACCTAGAAAATCCTATGGTTCTACTCTGTCACAGGGTATCGCTGTAAATCAGAATCAGCTCGACCACACTCTCTACAATGTAATTAGGCATGACGTACTCAGGACTTACAAATGTGGCAGCTCTTTGACCAGGTAATTCAACTTCTACAAATATAATCTAAGGTAATACTAACAAATATATATAATGATGGTCACTAAATATTATTTATAATACCAAAATTATTTAGACAACCTGCCTGCCCATGGTGAAGCCTAATAAATGGTGACTGCTCTGTTAGTATAGTGCCTAAGGCACTTGACTGCTAACCAGAAGGCTGGTGGTTCAAATCCACTAGCCACTCCTCAGAAGGAAGGTTGGACAATCTACTTCTGTAGTGATGATGCCTTGGAAACCCAAAGAGGGGTCGCTATGAGTCGGATCTGACTCGACGGCAGTGAGTTTGGTTTTTTTGGGGGGGAGGTATATCTTACACATGATGGCATTATCTTGTAGGAATAAAATTCAATTTATAAGTCATTTATATCCATATTGAATAATGTAATAGCACTCTATACTCAAAATATACAAACTCATTTTCTTGAAGATTTCAAAATTGGTTGGAACAACTGTGCTACTGCTGACTATCCATACTAGTTCCCTTATCATAAATGAGATTGGTTTGTAGTTTTCTTTACTGCCTTGTCTTTTTGTTTATGTTAGAACATTTTCATACTTGGGTTATGACAACTTAGTAGAATAAAGGATCATACCAGCCTTTCTAATAGCAGAATACTTTAAGTAGCACAGGCATTATCTTTGGAGATGCGACTACTAACTAGCTAACCCATCTGGGAATGACAACTTTTTAGGAATGGTGTTTTGACAACTTTATCAAATCTCCCATGAATGTTGTTCCAGGAAAGTTTTCTACTTCTTCAGTTAACTTCAGCAACCTGTATTTTCCTTAAAATATTAATTTCATCAAGTTTATCAGAAAAAAACATATCTAATCAGTATTCTTACATATAAGCAGAAAATTTACTGAAAAGAATATACATAATAGAATTATAGGAATTATCTTGGTGTTGGAAAATTTTAATACTGTATTTTTTCATTTATTTTCTAAATTTTCCAAAATACATGTTACAGCTCTAAAATGAATTTATATACAGGGAACCATTATTTAACTCCTGTTCCAAGAACTCACAGCATCTAGTTTACCAGTCTGCAGTGGCTGACAGAAACTAGTAATGAGAAATATGAGAACTGAACTCTGAGATTTAACAACAATCTTTCTTTATGATGGATTAGAGGTAACAATTTGTATTATTTGAGCATTTGCCACTAAAGCTTACAAACAGATTAACTGTTAGGAAGAAAACAACCTAAGCCTTCGTGAGATTTCGCAAGAGCCACAAAATAATTTTGTTCTATTCAATCTATCAGAGTTCCAAACAGACCACTCAACAGGACTGCCTTCTAATGCCTTTTAAAATTCATCGTTATCTCTAGCTTTGCAGGGGAACGGGATCCAGTTCTTCAGCCCAACAATCTGCAGAGGACAAGCACACAAAATACCATCCCAGTGGACACAATAATGCAGCACAACCACCATCTCCAGCCCACCCCTTGCTTCCATTATCATAATTTATGCATCCTTGGAGACCGGAGTATAAAACAATGATTAATGCTGAGGAAATCAACAGCATCAAAGGTTTTGAACTGACCACTGGCCTTAAAGAAGAAAAGCATAGTTCAGTTATACAAATGTTTATCAAACTAACATAAAAAACACTGATATAAAAAATACACCACCACAATAATAACTATTATCATCTTAATCTTTAAATGCCTGGTCTGGCTTTCTGTGACCCTTCATATATGTGGGTTTTCAAAATTGGTTGGAACTGTGCTAATCATTGACTACCCATACCAGTTTCTATATATCTATATAGCACATGCTTTTATCAAATTAATACTACTAAAGCCTATAAAGTCACGAGAGCAATAAAATTTAATGATAAGAGCAGTAATCTGAGCTATTAGAGACTGTCATTATGACAGACATAATATAATGTTAACACTATCATTATATATTTTACATAAGAGAGATGTCATCATACTAAATATTAACAATATTGGAGCTATATTCTCAATACAGTGGAAAAGGCCATGGCACACAATAAGCAGAAGTAAGAAGTATTTTCAGAAAAGGTACAGGTCAGAAATAGGTAGATACAGGCTCTATGTAAAGAAAAATATTCGTAATCTCAGAAGCCTGTGCTGATATTATTGCTGCCTCAGGATGATCCTGGGCCTTGAAACACCATAACAAGTGAGCAAGGGTACAGAATTACATCTCTTTAAGAACAGGATGTATCCTGATTCAGCTGCTTTAACTTAAACACAGTGTGCAGCAGTTAAAACCAGGGCTTTCAAACTTTTTTGCCCATGACCTGCATTAAAAAAAAAAAAAATGTTACATTTTCACACACCCCATACAAAAAATTTCAGGTAATAGTATTTCCCCTTACTATTATTTTCTCTAACAATTTCTATTGTACTGTATTTCATGTTTTTAAATTCATTTCAAGGCCCACTGAATTGATTCTATTACCCACTACTGAGACACAATCTATCATTTAAAGAATATTGGTGGCATTTTCCTAATGTTTAAAACCACCGACCCAGTGCCACCAAGTTGATTCTGACTCATAGTAACCCTATAGGTCAGAGTAGAACTACCACATAGGGTTTCCAAGGTCATAAAACTTGATGGAAGCAAACCACCTCATCTTTTTCCCAAAGGTCGGCAGTCTGGGTTCAAACTGCCAACCTTTGGTTAACAGCTGAATGCCTTAACCACTGTGCCACCAGAGCACCTTGCTAACGTTTGCAATGCAACACAACCACTGCCGTGGAGTCGGATCTGGCTCACAGCAGCCCCTCCTTGGGTTTTTGAGGCAGTATCACTATGGAAGTAGATTGTCCAGTCTTCCTTCCAGGGAGCAGCTGGTGGGTTTGAACCACCAGCCTTCTGGTTAGCAGTCAAATGCCTTAGGCACTATGCCACCAGAGCTTAGGTACATAGGAAAAAAGGGAGAGCAGAAGAGAGAAAGGAACTAATAGCACAAGCCCAATATGCCACATGATATGCAATCAGATTCAATTTACATCCTCATTTAATTCTCAACACCAAACTTATAAAGCATGTAATGTTCATTCATTTATTCATCCTTTCAAAGTTATTTATCGCGTGTCCACAATGTGCCAAGTATTGTGCTACCTCTGGGAATAATTGAGCAGCAAACAAAACTGATACAATATATGCTCTCAAAAACCTATAGCCCAGGTAGAAAACCAAAGCTAAATGAGTTGCTGTCAAGTTGACTGGGCCTCCTGGAAATCCTATGTATGTCAGAGTCGAACTGTCCCCCATGGGGTTTTTGGTGGCTGATCTTTTTAGAAGTAGATTGCCAGGCCTTTCTTCAAGGCTACCTGTAGGTAGACTAGAACTTCCTATCTTTCGGTTAACAGCCAGGTACTATTAACTGTTTGTTTTATCCAGGGACTCCACAGCCCAGGTTGTTGTTGTTGTTGTTGTTGTTGTTGTTGTTAGGTGCCGTCAAGTCGCGACATGCACAGCAGAACAAAACACTGCCCAATCCTGCTCCAGCTCCACGATCCCTGCTATACTTGAGCCCATCATTGCAGGCACCGTGTCAATCCATTTCATTGAAGGCCTCCCCCTCTTTTATCTACCCTCCACCCTACGAAGCATGACATCCTTCTCTAAGGAATGGTCCCTTCTGACAACATGACCAAAATAGGTGAGACAAAGTCTGGCCATTCTCACTTCCAAGGAGCACTT
>NW_006921624.1:644578-646711 GCF_000298275.1 Orycteropus afer afer | reverse complement strand
GCCTCTTGCCACAGATGTAGTCAATCTGATTCCTGTGTGTTCCATCTGATGAAGTCCAGGTGTCCAGCCGCCGTTTGCATTGTTGAAAAAAGGTGTTTGCAATGAACAAGTCGTTGGTCTGGCAGAATTCTACCATGCGAGTTCCAGCATTATTTCTGTCGCCAAGGCCAAATTTTCCCAGCCCAGGTAGGGAAGACATTACATGGGTGGTAAATGTTACAAAGAAAAAGAATGGCATGCCATGAGAGCAGGAAGGCCAAACTTTGGATACAAAGGAATTGGACAGATAAAAGTAGGGAAAAGGAAAGTGGTCTAGGCAGAGAAAACAGCATTAACTACAAGTAGATTTGAAGTAGGGAGGAATTTGGCTCAAAAGAAGAAATAAAAGAAGGCCAGTGTAACTATCATGTAGAGCAAGGAAGCCATTGGTATAAAATGAGGCCAGAGATGGAGCATGGTTCCAAGCTGAGCAGGGTCTCAAAGGGAAGACCCTCACAGGGAAGCCATATTAAGGAGTCTGGACTTAACTCAGGTATAATGGGAAGTCAGTGAGAGGTTTTAAACAAAAAAGGAGCAGGAAGTAGGGAAAGGCACCAAATATGTTTTCCAAAGATTATTCCAGCTGCTCTGTGGAGAATGGACTAGAACTAGGCAAAACAAAATGTAAGGAGGTCAGTAAGCTGGAGCCTGAGCAAGAAACGATGCCAACTTTGACACAAGTGATGGAAATGGAGCTTAAGAAAAGTTAGCCAAAGATGGGTGAATATATGTGAGAGGGAAACAGAGAGACACAAAGGAAGGGAGAAGGAGGGAGAATCACTCCCAGTTGGTATGTGCAACTCTAAAAGGAGCTCCATAGAATGAGCACAATTCTGGGAAAAGATCCTAAGTTCAGCTTGAGATGTCTATGAGGAAAGACTCAATAGCAGAAATCAAATAGGTAGTGAGATATGAATACGTAATAAATGTCAGAGAGAGAACTAGAATCCTACCAGGTCTATTTGACACAAAAATCAACATTCTTGCACAGCACTGAAATGAAGACGTTAATTATGAATGTGGTATCAAAAAATACAATACAGTGTGGTAGGAACATGTAATGAAAACTCTCACAACAACCCTACTGAAGAAATAGGCTTCAAGAGATGAAAGCTGACAAAGGACCAGGAGCAAGATGTAAACTCAGATCTAGACAGACTCTAAAATATGCTCTTAACCTCTAAACCACAGTGCCACTAAATCCAAAGTGGAGCTTTTAATACCTTTAAATCCCAATCACTTTCCAAAAATAGATTTCAAGTTCCTTGAAGACAGAGCCATGCTCTATTGATGTTTGTAAACTACAGCATGATGCCACAGTAGTTGACTGAATGTATTTATACTCATTATCAGATGTTTCATAAATGTTTGCTTTCAAATGAAGATAACAATTTAAACAATTTAAAGAATCAAATGGACTATATTTATTGTTAAATCAATCTTACACCTGGAAAATCACCAAAGCATAACATTATTAGCTGTTTTTTACAACACACCTTCTCCTTACTTATCAACAGGTTTAGGTTCCAAAGACAGGGTCACTGTGTGAAAATCGGCATCATACAGAAATGGAAGGCAACAATATCAGATCACAAAATGGAGAATGACTACATCATTACATAACTGGCAGGTGATACCATTACATAACTGCCAACTTATATCATTACATAACTGCTAAACCACTGAGAATCATGGCCTTGCCAAGTTTACACATAACCTTAAATATCACTGCCAGCATTACTCTCACGCTGCTCCTCCACATCTGTTACTGCCAGATTTATGTCATTAATTTGAATAACCAGGTTTTCTCTTTTTTCTTTTTCTTTTTTTTTTTTACTATTGTTGTAAATGCAAAATATTGACTAATGAGATAGTCAATGAGTGAGGAGAGGGTGTAGATATATAATTTCAATTGAAAACACATGAGTAGTTCAAAACTGAGAAAGGCACAAAGTAGTGGAAAGGAAGCTGACAACATGGCAAAAATAGGGGGGTTCCGGCAAGATGGCGGACTAGGCAGAAGGACTGCACAGACCCTCTTCAACAAAGAAAAGGGAAACCAATTAACACAGACACAGAAGATAATCTTGGACC
>NW_006921624.1:630275-637031 GCF_000298275.1 Orycteropus afer afer | reverse complement strand
TGGTCAATGACATGAGACAAAGTATATGTGAACTGCTGTATGAAAAGTGAATTTACTCTGTAAATCTTCACCCAAATTCTAATTAAAAAAAAAAAGGCAAAAATATTATTTGGGAACAGGCTCTAGGAGATTCCATTGGATCTTTTTCTGACACCAGCACGCTCCCAATCTATATCTAAGGTACTACTAAAAATAGTTATTTTGCTTGAAATCACTTTAGTTATCTATTTAAGAATAAGCTGTATTTTCACATCAATAACATACTTGTTATATACATTTTTTACCAACTGCAACCCTCCGCTCAGGTATTTTCATAAGCATGCTATACTAATTTTTTTTCACATGTTGCTGTTAAAAAAAAAAAAAAAAATTAGCATTGCTTGTGGGGGAGGGAAACAGGTCACAGTTGGCAAAAAATGTATAACACACGTTATTTGCATAAAAAGTACAGTAAATGAGTCGAAAACAAAATAAAACTCATCTCCTACCAATGTCTACCCATTTTGAGAAAAAGATTAACTTCACTCACTTTGTGGGAAGGAGCCCTGATGGTGTAGTGGTTAAGGCATTTTTCTGATTCAAAATGGGCAATATCGGTCCATTTCAGCTCTCTAATGCCTAGGATATTGATCTTTATGCATTCCATTTCACCTTCCACAACTTCCAATTTTCTTAGAGTCACCACATTCTGATTATTAATCAATGTTTGCAGCTGTTTCCTTCCATTCTGAGTAGTGCTCAATCAGCAACTAAATGTCCCAAAAGCTTAACTCTACCCACATCATTGAAGTTGACCCTACACTGAGTAGGCAGCTCTTCCCCAGTCATATTTTGAGTGCATTCCAACCTGAGGGGTTCATTTGCTAGCACTGGATCAGACAATCTTATGGCCTACTATGCCAGGAATGACAAATTAAAGAGGAACGGCATCACATTCATCATCAAGAAGAACATTTCAAGATCTATCCTGAAAGACAATGCTGTCAGTGACAGGATAATATCCATACACCTAACAAGGAAGACCAGTTAATAATAGTAGTATTCAAATTTATGCATCAACCACTAAAGCCAAAGGTGAAGAAATTGAAAATTTTACCAACTTCTGCAGTCTGAAACTGACCAAACATGCAATCAAGATGTATTGGTAATTACTGGAATGATTGTAATGTGAAAATTGGAAACAAAGAAGCAGCATCAACAGTTGGAAAACATAGCCTTCATGACAGATGTCAGAGACCACATGGTAGAACTCTGCAAGATCAGACTTATTCACTGTAAGTATCTTTTTTCAACAACATAAATGACGACTGTACATGTGGTCCTAGCAAGATGGAATACACATGAATTAGATTGATTGCATCTGTGGAAAGAGGAGATGGAGAAGCTCAATATCATCGGTCAAAACAAGGCCAAGAACATCTCAACAGAAGAATGGATAACACAATGGAATGCTATGCAACCCCAAAGAATGATGTAGAATCTGCAAAACACCACATAACATGGATGAACCAGGAGGACATTATGCTGAGTGAAAGAAGTCAATCACAGATGGACAAAGACAGTATTAGTTCATTATTGTAAAAAATCAAAGAAAGGTTTATATATGGATGGGAACTCTCTTTATTGGTTCCCAGGGATAGGAGAGGAAGGGAAGGAACACTGCAAAAATAAATAATAAAATAAAAATGCATTGGGAAAAAAAGGCCAATAGCTAATTGTGGAACATCAACTGCTCATATGCAAATTCAAGTTGAAGCTGAAAAAAATTCTTCGAGGTCCACAACAGTCACACTACAACCTTGATCATATCCCACCTGAATTTAGAGACCATCTTAAGAATAGACTTGACACACCGAACATCAACAACTGAAGACCAGACAAGTTGTGGGATGATATCAAAATCATTGGGAGCTCTGGTGGCGTAATGCCTAAGGAATTTGACTGCTAACCAGAAGGCTAGCGGTGCAAATCCACCAGCCATTCCTCGGATGGAAGGTTGGGCAATCTACTTCCATAGTGATACTGCCTCAGTAACCCAAGGAGGGGTCGCTATGAGTTGGATCCGACTCGACAGTGGTGAATTTGGTTTTTGGTTTGGATTAAAATCATCATATATGAAGAAAGCAAAAGGTCATTAAAAAGACAGGAAAGGAAAACAAGACCAAAATGGATGTTAGAAGAAATTCTGAAACTTGCTCTTGAACAGAGAGTAGCTAAAGTGAATGGAAGAAATGATTAAATAAAAGAGCTGAACAGAAGATTTCAAAGGGTTGCTTGAGGACAGAGAATAAAGTATTACAATGAAATGTGCAAAGACCTGGAATTAGAATAAACAAAAGGGAAGAACACACTTCGCATTTCTCAAGCTGAAAGAATCGAAGAAAAAATTCAAGCCTCAAATTGCAATAGTGAAGGATTCTATGGGCAAAATACTGAATGATGAAGGAAGCACCAAAAGAAGATGGAAGGAATACACAGAGTCATTGTGCCAAAAAGAATTAGTTGAAGTTCAGGGAGGAAGCATATGATCAAGAACCAATGGTATTGAAGGAAGAAGTTCAAGCTGCACTGGAGGAAGTGGTGAAAAACAAAGCTCTGGGAATTAATGGAATACCAATTGACATGTTTAAGAAACAGATACAGTGGTAGAGGCATTTATGCCAAGAAATTTGGAAGACAGCTACCTGCCCAACCAAATGGAAGAGACTGATACTTGTGCCCATCCCAAAGAAAGGTGATCCAACAGAAAGTGAAGATTATCTAATGTTAGTTATCATTACTATCACAAACAAGTAAAATCTTGCTGAAGATAATTCAAAAATGGTTGCAGCAGTACATTGACAGTGAACTTCAGATACTCAAGTGGCTTCAGAAGAGTACATGGAACAAGGGATATCAATGATGATGTCAAGATAGATCTTGACTGGAAGCAAATAATACCAGAAAGATGTCTACCTGTGTTTTATTGACTATGCAAAGGCATTTGACTGTGTGGATCATAACAAATTAAGGAAAACATTGTGAAGAACAGGAATTTCAGAACACTTAATTATGCTCACGAGGAACCTGTCCAGAAACCAAGGGGCTGTTATTTCAACAGAGCAAGGGGATACTGCATGGCTTAAAATCAGAGGAGTGTGCATCAGAGTTGTATCCTTTCACTATATTTATTCAATATGAATGCTGAGCAAAGACTCGGAGAAGCTGGACTATATGAAGATGAACACAGCATCACAATTAGAGGAAGACACACTAACAACCTACGAAACGCAGATGACACAACCTTGCTTGCTGAAAGAAAAGAAGAGTTGAAGCACTTTACTGATGAAGATCAAAAACTACAGTTTTCAGTATGGATTACACCTCAACACAAGGAAAACAAAAATCCTCACAACTGGACCAATAAGCAACATCATGATAAATGGGGAAAAGATTGAAGTTGTCAAAGATTTCAGTTTACTTGGATCCACAACTAATATCCATGTAGTCAACAAATCAGATGTCATATTGCAAGGCAAATCTGCTGCAAAAGACCTCTTTAAAATGTTAAGGCACCAAGATGTCACTTTGAAGACAAAGTGCACCTTATGCACTTTGAAGACTAAGGTACACCTAATGTCTTTTCAATAGCCTCATGTGCTTGTGAAAGTTGGACAAGAAGGAAGAAGAGTTGATATCTTTGAATTGTGGTGGTGGTGAAGAATACCAAAGCGTTATTCATGGACTGCCAGAAGAATGAACAAATCTATCTTGGAAGAAGTGCAGCCAGAATGCTCCTTAGAAGCGAGAATGGCCAGACTTCATCTCACCTACTTTGGTCATGTTGTCAGAAGGGACCAGACCCTGGAGAAGGAAGTCATGCTTGGTAAAGTAGAGGTTCAGTGAAAAAGGAGAAGACCCTCAATGAGATAGACACAAGGACTGCAATGATGGGCTCAGGTATGGCAAGGATTTTCAGGATGGTACAGGACTAGGCAGAGTTTCACTCTGTTGTACACAGAGTCACTGTGAGTCAGAGCTGACTCGACAGCACTGATTTTTTCCCAAGCTGTTGCTACCCATTCTGTAATGGATGCTGGTCTTAGTAGATAATGTCAGCAGTGAAAATTTGGACTCGTATTCTTTTCTCAAATAGCCTTGAAATATCAACTGGCTACAAGTGTCCAATCATATCACAAGGAGTAACAATCAAGTTCATCCATGCCCAAGCATGACATCACAACAGCTACCTGGCTTACAGTAATTATAAGACCCCATCTGTTGTAAGATGCATCATGATTTCGGATATTAAACCATGGGAAGAAATGTGAGTCTTAGTGTATTAGCTGCTATAACAAAATACCACAAATTGGGTGGCTTATAAAAAGAGAAATTTATCGCTTCACAATTCTGAAGGCTGGAAGTTTAAATCAGGGTATAAACGGTTGATTCTTTGTGAGGATCCTGAGAAACTGTTTCATGCCTCTTTCCTAGCATCTGGTAGCTCCAGGCTACAGTTGCAGCACCACATGACATTCTTCCTCTATCTACCTGTCTCTGCGTATGTATATTCTCTTCTTTAAAAGGACACCACTCATGTTAAACTAGGACCCACCCTTCTCCAGTATGACTTCATTTAACCTGATAGTGGAAGGAAGACTGGGCAATCTATTTCCATAAAGATTTACCACCTTGGAAACCCAAAGGGGATCACTATGAGTCAGAGTCAACTCGATGGCAGTGAGTTTGTTTGTTTTTTTTAATAGTATCTTCTAAGAATCTATTTCCAAACAGGGTCACATTCACAGGTACAAGGGTTAGGATGTCACATATCTTTTGGGAAGGACATATTTCAATCCACAACAATTGAGAATCAATGAAAGAAGGTAAACTGGATCCAATTCTACAATACTACATACTTATCACATTTAAAGATCTGAAAAGAAAGGTGTGGTAGATTGTGATTTGTATGCAATTTTTCACTGCACTGTCCTGGAGAGAATTATACATACCTGCCTATTGTCATGTGACTTGCAGTGCTCTTCTCTGTGAAAGAAGTTGCCAAAGAAACATGAATGAAGTGACCTGTGTCGATTTGCAACCAAGCTTTACAAGCCATCATATAAGTCCACAGTTTCTTTTTCCCTCTGTCACAAGAAAGACACCTCCCAGATAAGGCTGCTCTTTCAGCTCAAGTCCTTGAATGAGGGACAAAGTTGACCCTGAAGCATAGCTACATGCAAATTGTATCCTGGGAAATTGTATGCAGATAATACAACTTTGCTTGCCAAAAGTGAAGATGAACTGAAACATTTACTTATGAAGATCAAAGACTACAGACTTCAGTATGGATTACACCTCAACATAAAGAAAACAAAAATCCCCACAATTAAACAATATGATAATAAATGGAGAAAAGATTAAAGTTGTCAAGGATTTCATTTTATTTGAATCCACAATCAACGTCCGTGGAAGCAGCTGTCAAGAGACCAAATGACAGGCAAATCTGCTGCAAAAGACTTCTTTAAAGGAGCAAAGATGTCACTTTGAGGACTAAGGTTCACCTACTCCAAGCCATGGTATTTTCAGCCACCTCATATGCATGTGAAAACTAGACAATGAATAAAGGAGGCCAAGGAAGAACTGATACATTCGAATTATGATGATGATGAAGAATATTGAAAGTACCATAGACTGCCAGAAAAATGAAAAATCTGTCTTAGAAGAGATACAGCCAGAATGCTCCTTAGAAGCAAGAATGGCCAGACTTTGTCTCATGTACTTTGGTCATGTTGTCAGAAGGGACCAGTCCCTAAAGAAGGAAATCATACTTGGTAAAGTAGAGAGGGTCAGTGAAAAAGGAGAAGACCCTCAACAAGATGGATTGACACAGTGGCTGCCACAATGGGCTCAGCATAGCAACAACCGTGAGGAGGGCACAGGACTGGACAGTGTTTTGTTCTCTTGTATATAGAGTCACTGAGTTGGAACTGACTCAATGGCACCTAACAACAGCAAAGATTTATATGGTCTCTTTTGTCAACTTAATAAGGCAGCATAATCTAGGAAAAGTTAGCTAATACAGGAGATTATTGATATGAGCTATGGACTCTCAAAAATAATTTCTGAATGTCCAGGCTATAAAGGTTCCTTCAAGCCACCACTGCCCACCAGCTTAATGCAGCACACATTCCTCTTCTCCACCTTACTTCCAGACTACTTGTAGCAAACCATTCCTTATATAGTATTATGTGCTACACATGACTTTCTTGAAGTAGCCCTGGTAGTGCAATGGTTAAACATTCAGCTGCTAACTGAAAGGCTGGCAGTTTGATCCACAAGCCACTCTGTAAGAAAAAGATGTGCCAGTTTGTTTCCATGAAGATTACAGCCCCGAAAACCCTGTGAGGGAAGTTCTATTCTGTCCCACAGGATTGCTGTGAGTCAGAATCAACTTGACAGCAATGGGTGTGCTTGATTCTCTTGGTTAAAGTTCTCAATACCAGCTCTCCCTTTTCATTCTCATCGTGTCCCTCAGATTTCATTCAATGTATCATTCTCTCTATGCCTCCCCATCTACTGCATTCCTATTCTCAGCACTGTCTGACATTCCATCTATCATGTTCCAAGAACCCTCCAACTCTGACAGAAACCCTAGCTCCAACACCAACTAGATTCCCTTTGTTGGAAGTCTATCAAAAAGTACTTTAAAAATTCTTCTTTAAAACTGATGAGAATCCACTACACCAGCAAAGAGATTGCTGAAAAAGAAATAAG
>NW_006921624.1:603515-627585 GCF_000298275.1 Orycteropus afer afer | reverse complement strand
AAAAAAAAAAAAAAAGAAACTGATGAGAATCCAGTAGTGTATGGAAGTAGATAATGAAATATGACTCTAGAAATAAATAATAATTTAAATCTAATGTAACACTGGTAAACAATTTCTATAATTCCAACAAGCCCATAAATAATCATATGGCATGAATTAAATATTATATGTATATGTGTAGAGATTTAACAGGAAATCAAACCTAGTTAAGTACGGCAAATGGCAAATATTTAGAAAAAGATTTCTCCATTGAAAAGGAACTCAATACAGCTTTTTAATGTGTGGGAGGACTAACATCCAATTATTCATGTATACTAAATTAATTATAGGTTTTCTGTATAGCTCACCCTCCATAATATTCATATAACTCATCCTATTTGGCCTCTTTTTTCTATCACTTAATTTCCTGTGTTTTTGTCATATGGTGTCATAGTATTTGTTATCCTAAAATCAAAAGTCGAAAAGAGAAGCAAGACCAGAAAAGGATCATTTAGTGCCTCAGAAAAAATATTTTGTTGTGATTTTGAATAATTTCATTAATCTTGTTAGATATTAATTTCGTCATAAGAAAAATTGGGATAGTACCATCTTTGTCACAAAACAAATGTTATGATTATGAGATATTATAACACTGCCTGAATATAGGGCTCTTTTAAAAAAGGCTAGCTGGATTTCCACTTCTACTAAAGGTAAACTAAGATTTAAATCAACGTTCATTTTCAGAAAAAATAGAACAGATGAATAAAGTAAAGAAAAGAACAACTGATCAAAGGTATCACAAGAATTACCAAAAAAAAAAGTATAGAATTACCCAGAACCAAGATGCAGGAGCAGGAGGAATTCCAAAACAAGTCTAGCATGGGAGACCACATTTCTCCTAAAGATGTGGGCTGATTCCAAAGGAGGTAGCTATAAGCGAATTGCTGATCAGAGGTTTCAAATTACCAAGAGGACACAAGTGGAATTCAGGACCCACGAAAGAGAGGAGGCTCCTGGAAGCACACCAAGGGAAGAGTAAAAAGACAGAGATAAACTCTCATAGAAACTGAAGCCCACTTCCAAATCATCTAAACCCCTGATTGGGAGGGAGAAAATGAATGATGGAGGACACAGAGGGGTCACTGCTAGTACTCCTAGCCTAAAGGCCAAAAAGGAAATGTAAACCTACTCTGGAGGAGGACAGTATTACCCAGGCTTTAAGCATCTCTGCAATGTTTAATATATATATATTATATATCGATAATATATAATTATAGTAACTGGCATTCAATCAAATATAATCAAGTGAACAAGGACACAAGAAAGATGCCTGAAAACCAAAGAGTGTCAAGACAATGGAAACAGACCCAGAAAGGACTCAAATAATGGTGTTATCAAGACACAGACATTAAAATGACTTGGATAATATGTTTTAAAAGAGAGAGAGAAAAAGACAAGATCAAAACATTTGCAGAAAATAAAAAGATAAAGAAATGAAAGTTTAGGACTAGAAAAATAACTCAATGGATAGGAGTAACAAAATATAAAAATGAATAAACTAGTGGATAAGTTAGAAGAAAATATCCATATTAAACCCAAAGAGGATGTATATGTATTTAGAGTCTTAGAAACAAACAAGAAAATAGGATTACCAGCAAAAGTTAAAGAAATAATGGCAATTGTGGTAAATTGTAGTCAATGTCATGAGACAAAGTGTATGTTAACTGCTGTAAGGAAAGTGAATTTGCTCTGTAACTTTTCACCCAAATCACAATTAAAAAGAAAGAAAGAATGGCAAGAATTATCTGAAATTAATGAGAAAACCCAAGTCCCAAATTCCAGAAACACTCTAAACCTCAACTAAGGTAAATACAAAGAAATACCTAGACAAATCATAGTACAACTGAAGACCAAAGATAAAGAGAAAAATCTTAAAAGCAGCCAGAAAAATAGAAGAAATACTACTACAGAAGGAACAATAAGATAGCTAGCTGACTTTCTAACAGAAACAGAAGAAAATGAAATGATATTTTTAAGATGCGAAAAAATGTAACTACCAACATAGATGCTTATAAAAACCCGCTGCCATCAAGTCAACTCTGACTCACAGTGACCCAACAGGACAGAGCTGAACTGACCCATAGGGTCTTAAGTTTACAATCCTTACATAAGCACATCATCACATCTTTCTCCCATGAAACAGCTGGTGGATTCGAACTGCCAACCTTTCAGTTAGCAGCCAAGTGCTTAACCAATGCACTACTAGGGGTCTTGCAATACTCAATGAAAATTTCTAAACCTAATGAAAATATCAAAGATGAAAATGTATGTCTGAGAAGAAGGCTGCAGAATAGGAGCACAGGTTTTGACACTGAATTCTCACATATTGCTCCCTTTCAAGACAAGGTCTTACAGTGAAGGGAAACCGCTAGGAGTGAGATCATAATTGAACAGCAGAGAGGCAACAGAGAAGAAATAAAGAGAAAGTACACTTAAAACTAAGGGATGGGGATGCAACAGAGTCAAGAAAGATTAGGCAACAAATCATTATATACTTTTAAGCACCATATGAAAACAACTAACGACTCCTCTTTCTAAAAAGTTCAGGAAAACTAATTTCACATACAAATGAACAACAAAGAAGTGTCAAGGTAAAATCCCATACAAAATTACAATACGAAAAAAAAACAGTAAGATTCAGAAAATATCCCTATATATAATAAAAGCATGCTAGAAAAACATCACCACAATAAAATCAAAACTCTGACCTTCTACTTACACATGAGCTAACATACATTAAGAAAATTATACAAGACATGAAAGAACAACATAAATCAGAATTAAAAAAATGTACAAATGAGGTGATAAACTCTGGAAAGAATGAGAAATAAAAGGAAAAATCATTTCTGATATGAAAACTACCTAGAGGAAACACCAGAACAAATCAACACAACAGATGATGCCTGAAGAGAGGAGAGGGGAGAATGCCAAAAGAAATTATGAATTGATAAAAATCTATGGTTTGATTTATAAGCACTTTTACTGCAGGTGAGTCATACTCAATTAAAAAATTCTGTTTAAAAACAACAAACCTACAGTCAACCTCATGCTTAATGGTGAAATGTTAGAAGCTTTTCCTCCAAAATAGAGAAAAGGGAAAGGATTCCCACCATCCTCAAACCTATTCAACATTATACTGGTGGTCTTAACCAATGCAATAAGAACATGAAAGGAAGGTGTAAGGATTAAAAATAAACTGTTATTTGCAGACAATATGATTGTGTATATAAAAAATACAAAACAACCTACAGACAAATTGTTGTTGTTGTTGTTGTTGTTGTTGTTGTTGTTGTTATGTGCCGTCGAGTCGGCCCCGACTCATATTATTAGAACTGATAAATTAGTTTAGCAAGTTTACTAGATATGAGGTTAAATTTCAAAAGTCAACTATAATATATCCACAAATATTCAGAATATGAAATTAAAAAAAATCATTGACAACAGCATAGAATATGAAATACTCAAGAACAGGCCTAAGTAAAGATGGGTAAGACTTTACTTTGATATGTACAGTAATTGAGAGAAATTACAAAAGTCTTGAATTAAATATAGGAATATACCATGTTCATTATATATCATTCTTCATGTAAAGACTAAATATTATAAATAATTAATTATTCCATATTCATCTATCGAATCAATGAAACTCTAACCAAAATTTTAGCAGGGTGTTCTTAAAAAATTAACAAACCCATTCAAAAATTATATGGAACCACAAAGGCCAAAAATAACAAAGAAAATCTTTAATAACAAAATAGGAGGACTTACTCTTCCAAATATTAACACTGTTTATAAAGCTTTAGTAATTCCTTCAGATCAGGAAGAGATCCCTTCATATATGGACATTTCATCAACTGGCACTGCAGAGAAATAAAGAAAGGATGATCTTTTCAATAAATAGTGCTAGGTCCACTGACTATTCAGATGAGGAAGAGGGGAAAATAAATAAACAAATATTTTCCAGGTGGACTGCAGAACAAAATTAAATGTTAAAACTTCTAGAAGATACTATAGGGAGAAAATGCTGAAATCCTGAAATAAGGAAAGGATTTTTAACATAGGACATATACATATGGTTACATAAAGAAAAACATTAATAAATTAGACTACATTATTGGAGGGGGATCGGTGCAGGAGATCCTGTATAGAGTGGGAGAATAACGTAGAACAGAACCCAAGATCATAAAAAAAAGACCAAGTTTGCTGGTCTGACAGATCCTGGTGAGACCCCTGAGACTATGGTCCCTAGTTACCTTTCAGGTCTGGAACTGAACTCACTCCTGTGGCTTCCAGGCAAAGAAGAGACAAGCATAGAGGGTGAACATTTACATCAGGCAGATACACTCCTTAGAAGGATCAATCATGGAACAACAAAAGGGCAGCATTTGCACAGGGAAATAGCACAGTAGGCAGGAATGCATAGGAATGAAGGATACAGGGCAGGGGTAACTACAGGGAGGAAGTAGGAAAAGAGCTGTTACATTGTGGGGAACTGCAGTCAATGTCATGGAACAAAATGTGTATGAACTGCTATATGGAAAATGAATTTGCTCTGTAAACTTTCACTCAAATCACAGTAATTTTTTTTTTAATTAGACTACATTAAAAATAAGTATTTCTATTCAGGAAAAGATACCATTAAGAGGAAAAGTAAGCTTAGAGTGACAACAGCAACTTAAAAGATTAGATAGGAACTTTAGGGGACACTGAGATTATGTTAATGGTGGAGGAACAACTCAGAAAAGAAGGGTGAGAGTGGTTGCACGACTGGAAGAATGTCCTCAAGGTCACTGAACTGTAAACGTAGAAACGGTTGCACTGGTGTCTGTTCTGCTGTGTATATTCTCAGTAACAAGAAATTTTTTAAAAAAGGGGGCGGACCACTCTGTGGTTACAGAGTCGGACCAGATAATTATAACACGTATAACCATCAAAAGGTTTATATCCAGAATATATAAAGAAATTGTAGAAAATAACAACCAAAACAGGATAGTCAGATAACTAATAAATACATAAAAAGATGTTGAAGTTCACTGGTACTTGGGGAAATGCAAAGTAAAATCAAAATAAAATATACTACAGACCTACCCGGACAGGCTATAATTAAAAAGACTTTCAATACTGAGTGTTGGTGAGGATGTGGAACAACAGGAACTCATGCACAGCAGGTAGTGACAGAAACTGGTTCAACCAAACCCGCTTCGCATTGATGCTAAAGTTAAACACAGACATACATTATGACAGCAATTTCACTCTTCAGTATACGTTGTTGTTACGTGCCATCGAGTTGGATCCGACTCATAGGGACCCCTCCTTGGGTTTCCGAGGCAGTATCACTACAGAAGTAGATTGCTCCATCTTCCTTCAGCATATACTCAACAGAAATATAGTATATATGCACCAGAAACATGCACAATATCTAAACCAAACCCACTGCCAGGAGTCGATTCCACCTCACAGCAACTCTATAACGATTCTGCAAGACAGAGTAGAACCGCCCCACAGAATTCCCAAGGCTGTAATCTTTAGGAAAGCAGATTGCCACCATATCTCTCTCCCACAGAGAGGATGGTAGGTTCGAACTTCAGACTATCAGTTAGCAGTCAAGTGTTTAACCAGGACTCCTTCACAATAACATCATAGCTGCCTTATTCGAAACAGCCAAAAACTGGGAGGAAAAAACTTAAATGCCAATGGATAGTAGAATGGGCAGATTGTGGCATATTTATATAATGGAATACTGTACAGTAACAAAAATGAGCAAAGCACAGGCACATACGACAATGATAATCCCATAATGCTGAGCAATACAAACTAAATTTTTAAAAATGCTCTCATGATTCCATTTATACAACTCCAGTTACATGCTTCCATTTATACATGTCTTTAAAAAATGGGCAAAAATGGTCAATGGTGTTAAAAGATAATGGTTCCCTTTGAGCAGAACAGACGAGGTGGTAATTGGGAGGGTGCATAAGGGGTGGCTTGCAAAATCCTAGTAATATTCTATTTCTTAACCTGGGTAGGAGTTACATGGATATTTCAACTGTGTGATAATTCATCAGGCTTTTCACTTTCTGTACTTTCCTATCACTATGCTTCAAGTTTTTTGAACCATAAACACAAAAAGAATACCTTAAAAAAATTAAAATATTACCCTTTTTGGCAGCCGATATTCTTCTCCAAAAATTCCTTGGGGAGGGGATCTATATAGGAGATCCTGGACAGAGTGGGAGAACAATGTGGAACAAAACTCAAAATCATTTGGAAAAAAAAAGTGGGGAACCAGGTTTACTGGTCTGATAGAGCCTGATGGAACCACTGAGACTATGGCCCCTAGCTACCCTTCAGGTCTGGAATTGAACCCACATCTCTGGCTTTCAGCCAAACAAGAGACAGGCATATGAAGTGAACATTTACACTAGGTAGATACATTACTTGGAGAGAACAATCATGGGAGAATAGAAGGGCTGCATGTGCACAAGCATATAGCTCAGGGGGCCGGAGTGCATGGAGGGAAGGACACGGGGAAGAGGTAACTATGGGGAAGCAGTGGGAGGGGAACTGTTGCATTGTGGTAAATTGTAGTCAATGTCATGAGACAAAGTGTATGTGAACTGCTGGTATGGAAAGTGAATTTGCTCTGTAAACTTTCACCCAAATCACAACTAAAAAAAAGAAAATTCGTTGGGGAGAAAAATGTGAAATGTCCTATGACTGAATGAGGACCCTGCTAATTCCTAAGCACTAGGATATACTCAGGAGCTCTGGTGGCATAGTGCCTAAGGCATTTGACTTCTAACCAGAAGGCTGCAGTTCAAACCTACCAGCCATTCTTCGGAAGGAAGACTGGGCAATCTACTTCCGTAGAGATACCACCTCAGAAACCCAAGGAAGAAAGAGTTTCAAAGGTATAACACGTGGAGCTCAGAAATGAGTTAGCATAGAAAGTCATCATCATCTTCACAAAAGTGTCATCAGCTTTTTCAGAACCAGAAACATCTCCATGTTTCAATAAACTTTTTGGAGGGCAGGTGAGGGATGAGGGAGAAATAACCAGTATATTTTTCTGCATCAAAATTTTCAAGTGGGCAATTGAGAGAAATATATTTTTCAGACTTTAAAAAGATTGTTTGTCTTGATAATGCCACCAATGAGTCTGAAAACCAAGCTAAAGCCAATAGTTTGTTTTGTTTTTTTTAATTATTATTACTGTTAAGAGAATGAACACTTGATTTTTATACCCTGACACAAATCAAGATATTTGAAATTCCTCTGCCAAAATAAAAATAGATGAAGAGAATCCACTTCCTCCAAAATTTAGCAAGCACCAAAAGAAGTTAATGTATTCAACACAAAATGATCCAATAATAACAGCAGTCATCATTTACTGAGAATTTACATGAGCTGAGCACTTGCTAAGCATTTAATATACTCATTTCATCCTCACAAAAATACTAAGAAAGATGGGATTATTTTCCCCATTTTACAGAGAAGGAAAATTGAGCCTTAGAGAAATGAGATAACTTGCCCAGTTCTCACAGTAAGTGGCAAAGCCAGCATTCAATTGGTTCTTTAGTTTGATGTGAAAGATCAATTCTCTGCTTATATTTTCTATTTCGTGTCATGTATCTTATCTTCAAATATTCAGTCTAAGCACTATAAAGTGCAGGGAACTTGCACATATATACACACAGACACACAGAAGAGTTTTAAAGACCCAAAACTGTACTCACATCTGCAAGCCCCCTGTGTAGCATTGCACCGCAAAGAGTTTAGGTTTGCTCCAAAAAACAAAACGGACTTCTCAATGATAGACGAGCAAGCCAAAGCACTGCATATAGTAAGTCTACAAAGCATTAACTGGATTAATTAGCAAGGGATTTGAGAAGCAGCTCGGAGCTAGGAAACCAAAACACTAAATTGTTTAAATACTTTGGCAAAAGATCAAGGTTTCTAGGCAGCACTGGGTCTCCTTCCATTCTTTTCATTCCCTGTTTTAACACATTTAACCTGTCTGAGGTACTTTTTCATGTGATATGAATAACATTGTCAAAATACCAAAAAGAAAGTGAATTTAAAAAATACTGCAAGCTGTTACCAATTCTGCCAACATGTGAGAGAGCCCAGGCAACATTAATTACAAAGCAATCGCTTAGGACATAAACAACTCTTATCACTGGTAAGCTCTCCCGCTAAAATAACTTACTTGCTTTAGAGAGAAAAAAAAAAAAAAAAAAGCAAATGTCTCTTCTATTATGCTTGGTAACTAACAGAACAAAGGAACAAAATAAAACACGAGAAAATGCACCAAATAGCAAATGTGAAAAAGGAATCCTAGATAGATGAACGCCTGGAATGCTACAGTAACAGCACTATCATTTAGAAATAACGAAGAAGAAGTGGTCAGGGTAGGGACACCGGCTGAATGGGTTTTTGGTTTCCAGGAAGTAAGAATTTTTACAACCCAACTGATTTTTATAAGCACATATGGCAGAAAATTGATAAAAGAAGCTTTCAACTATACAGACACGGTGGAGAGGGGAATCTGTTGTCCCTCTAGTACTGAAAGTAGTTTTAGGAGAAGGAAGTACACACATACATAACCCCTTCACCCACGCATACACTCTCACAAATATTCAGTGACAATAATCAACTCCAACAGCAAAAGGTTCTTCCAAAACTACTAATTTCCTTTCTTTCCTTTATTTATTTTGCTTATCTCTGAAGTTTCCTCTTAATTTCCATAAAAGATAAGAGGAAATATAAGTAACTTTCCACAGCAAAAACTTTAAAAATGCCACTCCTTCACAACATACTCCATTCATTCCAATGAGGGGGGGGGGCGGGGGCACACAAGTAGAAGGAAATTAAAACACATTTTGATTTCCATTAGATCCACTGGAGTTTCTGTGAATATGGGGTTTAGAAGTGGGGAGAGTTCTAGCTATGAAGGCTAATAGAAGCAGTGTGATTGGGAACAGTTTTCTTAATCTCCATGAAACCTATTTCCTAATCAATAAAACGAAGAATATGCTTTGTGTTGCAGTTATAAAGATTAAAAATCCTATGTGTAAAATATTCAGCAGGGTTTCTAACACAGTCAGTGTTTAGAAATTACTACAGTAGTCCCTTGGTTATAGGACCCCATCCCCCACCTACCATACCCTCCCCCAACCCCCCAAATCCCCAGGACCTCCCCCTCACACACACACACACACACAAATACCAAAATCTGTGGATGCTCAAGTTCCTTATATAAAATGGCAAAATATTTGCACATAACCTATGCACATCCTCTCATATACTTTAAATCATCTCTAGATTACTTATAATACCTAACATAATGTAAATGATATGTAAATAGCACTTTATGCTCCATCTTAGCCTTTGAAGGATTGCTTTGACCACTTACTTGCTCCCCCTCTCCAATATTTTTGCTCCACAGTTGGATGAATGTGCAGATATGGAACCAGCCCATATGGAGGGGCGACTGTATTATTATCTATTCTTGACTCTAAGCACATGATACAAATAAGCTAAACCTTAATATCAAGGCTATTACAAATTCTTTGCTGAATCAGAAATTTTATCAATAATTACATAATCTAGTCACTGGCAGATTATGGTAGGGTGCTATATGTTGATCTTGAACAAAATGTATCCCAGAAGATCCAAGGCACTTTGTCTTCAAAGAGTCCACAGCACTCTCACATTAATTGTATGCTTTCACCAAGGAACTGTGAGGAAAGGCTAATGGGCAATAATACCCCTGGTCTACATATGAATTCACAAGAGTGAAGGAAATCAGAGAGTTAACAGTTCAGCCAAAACCATGTAAATCTCCAGACTATCAGTGTTTTAGTCACTAAAGGAAAAGGAAAAAGTAACATAAATTTATTTTTCAAATAAAATTATAAAGAGGAAAAAAATGGTCAAAAAAGAGCTAATGTAGTTTTCTAAATAAAAAGAAGTGGATATATAATAAAATTTCCCAAAGAAAAGGGGCCAAAAATGTGGTGGTGGTTGTTGTTATGTGCCATCGAGTCAGACCTGACTCATAGCGACCCCTCCTTGGGTTTCTAAGGCAGTACCACTATGGAAGTAAATTGCTCAACTTTCCTTCTGAGAAAAATGTGGCTAGGTAACATGTATTATAGTTTGGGTCTAAGTTTTTAATATTTCATCTTATAAGAATTTTTTTAAGTGATTTAATATTATACACAATTCATTTCAAATTTGAGAAAATACTAGAATAGTATCTATTGCATATAACAAATTTCTATAGAAGTATACATTGCTTTTTCAAAAATGATTTTTTAATGCTATCTTATAGACATATAAAATAGGAATTGTTTAGTCACATTATAAAATTCAGCAGGCAGTTTCAAAAGAAGTTCTATTTCTGCTTCACTTAACAGTAGCCAATTTATTTTAAAAAATGGTAATAATATAAAACGTGTTGGAATATTTAATTCACAAAACAGGCTACAACTATAGTTCTATTTTACCTTCTATAGTTCCCTTCAACATTTATTGAATATTCAATAAATTCACAACATTTATTGAATACCTACTATGAGAATAGGACTTTAAATATCTCATTATCATTAAATTTCTTATGCCATTAAATTCAAAATAACCCTATGAGGCAGGTGGTAGTAATTCCATATTATTGATGAGAAAGTTGAGACCCCAAAAAATGAAGTGTCTTGCACAAGTCACAGTTTACTAGCCGTTGAAAGGCCAAAATTTAAACTCTAATCTCAGTGTAAAATCGGCACTTCTTAGGCTATGCATGCTGCTTGTCTGTATTCCAGCATTTTCTGTAACTAAAATAATCAAAGGATACACCACACTACATTCACGGACACCAGTGCCTCATCACTCAGCAAAGACACTCCACAATTAGCCCCTTGCCTGCTCCTAAAAGGACCAAGCATCTTTCAACAAATCCGGTCAAGTTAAAGGAGAGAAAACAACACAACTTCAAAAAAGTCTTGCTGCATGAGCACAACCAGAAGCAACCAGATACTCTTATACTGGAGTATGGACATGGATACAAATATATACATGTTTAGCTTTTACAGAAACAGAAAAGCTATTTTAAACTTATTTTCAAAACTATATGATTCTATAAAGAAAGGCTACAAGTACAATTTAGAAGTCCTCATCCTATAAATGCCAATCTCAAACCAAGCCTCAAGGTCAGAACTCTCTTCCCAAAGACCACCCAAGAAAAAGCAAAAATTAAAAACATTGGAAAATCTGCTCAAATGTAAAGAAAACTGAGAAAAACAGTGCAAATGTACTTTGAGTTCAGCTAATGTGAGTTGGTGGTATAAAACACCCAAACCAATGCAACTTCTACTTTATCCTGACACCATTCCTAGCTTTATCAATTACCTATGAATGAATTTGCATTACAGAAACACAAGTTGTGGCAAAAGGCTGTACTATATCACCTTTATTCTTCATACCAAACCTCTAAAATGGGCCCCATTAACAATCCTATTTCTTTCTCTCTCTCTCTCTCTCTCTCTCTCTCTCTCACACACACACACACACACACACACAAATGCTAACTTGCACAGGCTATCCTCACACAGCTTATAAATGGCTGTACCTGAACTAGAACTTACTTTTAACTAAGCTATACTGCAGTAAAACCTTGTTCCAGTCACAAGATCAGCACTGCAGAAACACAGCTGACTCACTGTCCTTAAACAGGCAGATTCTTTTGGAGGCAGCATGGCAGTGAGAAGGTGTAGTCCTAGATTCAAATCATCAATCCCCTGCTTACTAACTGTATTATTTTAGAGCAAGTTACTTAATCTCTGTGTCTCAGACTACAAAACCTATAAAATGGGGACAATAGTGCCTAAGGCATTTGACTGCTAACCAGAAGGCTGGCGGTTCAAACCCACCAGCCATTCCTCGGAAGGAAGATTGAGCAATCTACTTCCACAGTGATACCACCTCAGAAACCCAAGGAGGGGTCGCTATGAGTCGGATCCAACTTGACAGCAGTGAGTTTGGTTTTTGTTTGTTTGTTTAGGACCAAGAGAAATATTACACACACACACACACACACAGGTATGTATACATGTAAAGCAAATAAAAGCACAGTAATGTTAAGTCATATCCATGCTCTAACTTATCCCTTGATTTTTGCTCCATTCAATACTCAGTTATATAAGAAAAATGATGACAGCTAAGGAGCAGCTGCAAAATTTGTTATTGTTGTTAGCTGCCGTCAAGTACGTCCCTGACTCTTAGGGATCCCGTGCCCAACAGAAATAAACATTGCTCAGTCCTACACCATCCCATGATCAGTTACAGACTGGACCAATATGACAATAGGGTTTTCATGGGCTGATTTTCAGAAGTAGATCACCTGTCATTTCTTCCTAGTATGTCTTGATCTGAAAGTTCTGCTGAAATCTATTAGGCATCATAACAACACACAAGCCTCCACTGAAAGAAAGATGATGGTTGTGTATGAGGTACACAGTCCAAAAATTAAACGTGGGTCTTCCATATAGAAAGCTACAATTCTATCACTGACCCACCACTGCCCTTCTAGTTGTAGAATCTACCGGTACTTTAATCAGGTCATTAACCAAAACCAAACCAAACTCACTGCCATTGAGTCGGTTCCGACTCATAGAGACCCCCTTTGGGTTTCCAAGCCAGTATCTTTATGTAAGTAGACTGGTCCAGTCTTCCTTCCTCAGAGTGGCTGGTGGGTTTGAACCACCAGCCTTCTAGTTAGTAGTCAAATGTCTTAGGCACTACACCACCAGAGCTCCTTAATCAGGTCATTAGAAAATTGAAATGTTTACAAGTAAGCAGATAGCCATAGCAAGAGTCACTAGTCAAAGAAACCAAACTCAAAAGTTAAAAAAACTTCTAAAACTGTATTAGATTCTTCCAATCATTCAATGTAACACCTGGAAAGAAAACCAAACTAAGCAAATTTATTTTTCTTTCTAACCTCAGTTTCCCTGCATAGTTGCAACCAAGATCCAGTTATGGATTTGGACCCTAGGGGAACCCGACCTTGGAAATTTCATTTCAAAAGAATATCATGCCACCTGCCCTCAATGACATTCCCAGAATCTGCTACCATTTCTTAAGTTTATAAATACTGTAGATGTCTAAAACAGAAGTACATCTTTATTTATAGGGTAGTGTCTGGCTCATTACTACAAATCATTGTTTTAAAGTATATTATCTCCACAAAAAGGAGTTCTGGTGATGTAGTGGTTAAAGAATTTGGCTGCTAACCAAAAGATCAGTGGTTCAAACCCACCAGCTGCTCCACAGAAAAAAGATGAGGCAGTCTGCTTCTGTAGAGATTTACAACCTTGGAAACCCAATGGGGAGTGCTGTGAGTCAGAATGGACCTAATGGCAGTGAGTTTGCTTTGGTTGGTTATCTCCACAAATGCCCCACATGGACAATGGCCATGTCCTGTTGATCTTCTTAACAAACATGTTTCACTCTCTGCTCACCCACAGCCTCCAGAAAGGGCAATCAGTGTACTAGATAGCATCGGAGTGACCAAGCGATTGGATCATCCAAGGCCTCAGCTGAGCAACATGTTCGAACTTAGAAACAGATTCAGAAAGTGTCTGGTAGCTGTGGGAAGCCAACCCTGAAAGATCATGTAGTCTGAGTATGTCATCCTGAACCATTACCAAGGTAAGTAGGGAACAAAGAAAGCCAGTAGAAAAAAACGACAACAGAGTAAAGCCATGATAAAAGAGATGGAGTCACCATGGTTCATAACTTTCCAGTTCCACTTTGTCCTCACAAAGTCCAGCTGTATTTTGCTTCCTGTCTTTTGCTGTACAACAGATCCCTCCATTCCATCCCTGCGCTTCCTCAGCTAGTTTTAGTAGAATTCCTGTTCTTGCATTCAAGAAAGCTTAAATGAAGACATTAGCCAGGCACACAGAAGGTTGGATTCAATTAAACATATTTAAAAAGCAGGAGTACAAACCTTCTAAAATACCTGATATGAGATGGGCTTCCCCAGAATTACAGTTCCCTCAATAGACAGGCCAAATTTCCCTTAATCCACTTATCAAATAACTGTTAAGGAAATAAACAGTATTTGACACAACATGACACCTTATTCTAATTTATCATCTAATAATAATTAAGTACTCAAAGCTTACAATGAAAGCACAGCTCTGCAGTTCATATTGTTCTTTTAAATTGAATAATTTGGAATCTTGTGAAGAGTTCCACCTTACAGCAGATTCCCTCATTCTTGTGCAAATACAATCTGTCTATCAACATATTAGCATTTCAATCGCCTTTGCTTTTTTCATAACTGGGAAAAGCTGTCTTCATTTATTCCTATTGAGCAACTACCACCTATGAATTATATCTGAAGCTAAGCAGTAAAATTGAATGTAAATCTAAGCAAATGAGAAACTGAAACTATTTTAAAAAATAAATGCAGGACACTGGTTCTAGTTACATACTCCCAAATATTATAAATAAACTCTTCAGTGATTATTTTAAACTGAAAATAATTTCCTTTGAATTAAATTGTCATAATAGTTGGAAATGGAAAACCAATCCCGTATGTCAAGGGTTGCTCTGCCTTTCTATTTATTTTTTTTAAGAATCTTGGATCAATTATATTCCTGGGGTAAATACAGCCACCACTCAAAAGAAAAAAAAATTTAAGTCCCCTTTAAGCATCCCTTTAAAGCACTGGCCATAAATGGTGTAATTTGCCCTGGACATCATTAAAATGTAAAGTTAATGAGGATTCAGCTGAAAACAGAAGGAATGTAACCTATTTTCAGGCAAAAGTTCTAACACAGCAATCAGAGGAAAAAGCTCTTTGATGTTTCTTTGTCTCTTCTCATTAATTTTTTTTGTTCCAAAAAAAAAGGCTATTTAAACTAAAAAAAAAAAAAAAAAAAAGCACCGAAGTTTAAACATGATAATTATAACAAAACTCCAATGAGGTCGTTAGAATTTTTTTATGAGATAAACAAGAGCCAGTCATATATATATGAGAATAACACCACCTACCTGGCAGAGTTGTTAAAAGGTTTAGAGATAATTGTAAGTAAAGTGTGTAGTAAAGTAACTGACATATGGCAGGTACTCACTGATATTAATTCTCTTGTCCTTCTCTGCTCCCAAAGGGCCTAGCACAGTGCTGGCACAAATACAGTGCTCAAAGGATAGCCATTAGTATTATCACATATGATATATTCCTTTTTCCTGCTGAAAAATTCCCTATATTAACCCTAACCTTCTTTCCAAGATTTATGCAAGACTCAGCACCTCCTGTCACTAAGCAGGTGGGGCATTACCCAAATAACCAGCATGGAGTAAACAGTCCCGTGTGACATTTTATCATGTGAAGTGCCTGCACAGGTATAAATATTATATCCTCTCCAGTTTATTGCCTCATTTTACAATTACACTACTAAAGAGCAAAACAGCACACAGAATACTAAGTGGCATTCTGCTGCTTGGAATTTCATCCCAAGGCCCCATTCAGAATAACAAATGTGGGAGCTATTTCATCTCTACTCTATTGTGAAGAAAGTCATCACCTTTACTTGAATATATATGAGAGTCTGGATTTCTGCAACCCATTTTGTGCTAAGTGAAATATTAAACCAAATGTGATAATTACGAAGGATCATTTAGGAAGTATAGTGTTTTCCAGAGAGGCCTTCCTCTATACTTTGTTATCGTTAGATCAATTCCACAATCCCAGTAAACAAAGCCTAATCAGCAATAAGTGGGTGTATTCCAGATGATTCATCCTTAAATACCACTAGTATTTAGACTCACCCAAATAAAAAATTTTAAATACAATTCTAAATGTTAAGAGATTATCAAAATATTGAATGAAAACCAATTTGCTCTGTAAACTTTCACCCAAATTACAATAAGTTAACAAAATAAATTCTGAAAGGAAAAATTAATTATCAAAATAATAAATGTTTGCCTAACAATTTTCATTTTAAAAGTGTCTCCATGTAAATGATCTCATTTTCACTGGTTCATTCATCCCATAAACATTTATTACATCTTCGTCTTAGTATGGCATTGATTATACACTGATAAACAAAATGGGGGGTGATCCTACTCTCACAGAGTTTCAGTTATAGTGGCAAAGTTCAGACAAGTGAATAACCACACAAGTAACTTAATTATAAGTTATGATAAATACTATAAGAGCATACAGTAAAATAATAAGGTTAGATTTGGGGATCTGAAAGGGGTTCCCTGAAGATGAATGGTCTGAAGTGAGATCTGACGTAGCAAGAGTTAACGAGGAAAAGAGTGAGAAAGAGTTTTAGAAAAATGATGTTGAGATGGGTGAAATATATAATTTTAAAGATATTTAGATAAATCAACCAAATTTGCTTATATATTGAATAGGAATACGGAAGCTTGTAGGAAGGGAATGAAGGTGATAGGCTTCTAGCTTTCAAAACTGGATTTTAAAAATGTGTCATTCACTGGAAGAGGACCCGGTATTCACTGGAGTTGAAAGGGAAATCATGAGTTAGGATTTAGATACTTTGAATTTCAGGCACCTTTGAAACACCCAAATCAGTCAGGAGCTCAGAGAAAAGGTTTCATACATTCATTCAACATGCAATTCTTAAGAAACTATTATGTATCAGGCCTCATGCTTCTCATTACAGAAAGAGAGATGAACAGGATGCCAAGCTGTCCTCTGAAAGAAAGAAGCACAATGAAAGAGGTGCAGAAGTACACTGGGAGCTCAAAGGAAGGAGAGACTAAGTCAGCCTGGATAATCAGGGAAGACACAATAGAGAAAACTATGTTAGATAAAAGAAAAGCATCAGAAAATGGCAATTAGTTTGCTATGGTGGCAAGTATGTAGTATATGAGTAAGTAAAAGAAAAAATCATGACAAACAACATTACCAAAATAAAAAGAATTATAAGGAACCCTATGAACCTGCATGTGAAAAAATTAGAGAACTTAAATGGAATGGATGGATTCTTAGAAAAACAGAAACTATCAAAATTGACCCAAGAAGAAATAGAAAATCTGAATAGGTCTATATCAAGTAAAGAGATTTAATCATTTTAAAACTTCCCCACTTGCTGCAAAACAAAACAAAAAAGCCCAGGCCAAGATGGCATCCCTGACGAATTTTATCAAACATTTGGAGAATGTTCACCAATTTTTCACAAACTCTTCCAAATAATAAAATAAGAGGAAAACTCTTTCCCCAATTCATTCTACAAAGCCAGTATTATGCTAACACTGAAACCAAGAAAATTACAGATCAATATCACCTATATATACAGACGCAAAAATCCTCAACAAAATACTAGCAAATCAAATGTAGCAATATAAAAAAAAAAAGATTATATACCATGACCAAGTGGAATTTATCCTAAGAATACAAGGTTGGTTTAACATCTGAAAAATAAATGAATATACTAACCTGGGTGAAGGAAAAGGCATTATACAATAAGGGGGAAGTCAGCACAGAATGATCCAGGCAGGAAAAAATAAATGAACATAGTACAGCCTATCAACAGAATAAAGGACAAAAATTACATGGTCATCTCAACAGACACAGAAAAAGCATTTTACAGATTTCAACACCCTTTCATGACAAAAAAAAAAAAAAAGCAAAACTAGAAATAGGAGTAAATTTCATCAACCTGATAAAAAGCATCTACAAAAACACCATAGCTAATATAATGATGGTCAAAGACTAAATTCTTTCCCCTTAAGATAAAGAACAAGATAAAGATATCTTCTCTTGCCACTTCTATTTAACATTGTATTGGAGATGCTGGTTAGGGAAATTAGGCAAGAAAAAGAAACAAGACCTTAGATTGGAAAGGAAAAAGTAAACTACCTTGATTTGCAGATGACATGATTTTGTATATAGAAAATCCTGAGGAATTCACAATAGATAAATAAATAAGAATTAATTTTTTAAAAATCAGCCAGATCAACACAGAAAAATCTATTGTATTTGAATGCATGGCCAATAAAAAAATCTGAAACTGAAATTAAGAAAATAATTCCATTTAAAACAGCATCAAAAAGAATAAAATACTTCAGATTAAATTTAGCAAAAGAAGTGTAAAACTCATGCTATGAAAACTAAAAAATATTCTTGAAAGTTTTTTAATGTGTATAATTAAAAAAAAAAATTCCATGTTTATGACTACAAAGACTTAACATTATTAAAATGACAATACTCCCCCCAAAGGGATCTACAGATTCAATGCTAACCCTATTAGAATCCCAGCTGACCACACTGTAGAAATTGTCAAGCTGATTTTACAATCCATATGGAACTGCACAGGACCTAGAAGAACCAAAACAATCTTGAAAAAGAAAGGCAAAGTAGGAAGACTTATACTTCACAATTATTAAGCTTAATACAAAGCAATGTAATCAAGACAATGTAGCACTGCCACAATGATAAAGACATATAGATCAGTGAAATAGAACTGAGAGTCTAGAAACAAACCCATATATCTATAGTCAATAGATTTTAACAAGGGTATTATCCAGTAAGGAAAGAACAGTCTTTTCAACAAATGTTGCAGGGACAACTGGATGTTGTTGTTGTTGTGGTTGTTGTTGTGGTTGTTGTTAGGTGCCACTGAGACGTCTCCGACTCATACAACCTATGTACAACAGAACGAAACACCACCCAGTGCTGTGCCAGCCTCATGATCATTCCTATACCTGAGCCCATCATTGCAGCCACTGTGTCAATCCATCTTGTTGAGGGCCTTCCCCTTTTCCATTGACCCTCCACTTTACCAAGCATAATATCCTTCTCCAAAGAATAGCCCCTTCTGACAACATTACCAAAAGTAGGTGAGATGAAGTCTGGCCATTCTCACTTCCAAGGAGCATTCTGGCTGCACTTGTTCCAGGACAGACTTGTTAGTTCTTTTAACAGTCCATGGTACTTTCAGTATTCTTCACCAACACAACTCAAAAGCATTGACTCTTCTTCGATCTTCTTTATTCACTGTCCAGCTCTCACATGTATATGAGGCAACTGAAAATACCATAGCTTGGGTTACGCACACTTTAATCTTCATGGAGACATCTTTGCTCTTCAGCATTTTAAATAGGTCTTTTACAGCAGATTTGCCCAACGCAGTACGTCGTCTGATGTTTTGACTACTGCTTCCATTGGTGATGATTGTAGAACCAAGTAATATGAAGTCTTTGACAACTTCAATCTTTTCTCCATTTATTGTGATGCTGCTTATTGGTCCAGTTGTGAGGATTTTTGTTTAATTCATATTAAGGTGTAATCCATACTGAGGGAGCTCTGGTGGCGCAGTGCCTAAGGCATTGGACTACTAACCAGAAAGCTGGCGGTTCAAACCCACCAGCTACTCCTCAGAAGGAAGACTGGGCAATCTACTTCCATAGTGATACTGCCTCAGAAACCCAAGGAGGAGTCACTGAGTTGGATCTGAATTGACAGCAGTGAGTTTGGGTTTTTTTTTTTTTTGGTTTTTTTTTAAATCCAGACTGCAGACTGAAGTCTTTAATCTTCATCAGTAAGTGCTTAAAGTCATCCTCACTTACAGCAAGCTAAATTGTGCCATCTGCGTATCACAGGTTGTTAATGAGTCTTCCTCTAATCCCAATGCCATGGTCTTCTTCATATAGTCCAGCTTCTCTGATTATCTGCTCAGCATACAGACTGAATAAGTGTGGTGAAAGGATACAACTCTGATGCACTCCCTTCCTGATTTTAAACCATGCAGTATCCCCTTCTTCTGTTCGCCCAATGCCACGGTCTTCTTCATATAGTCCAGCTTCTCTGATTATTTGTTCAGCATACAGACTGAATAAGTGTGGTGAAAGGATACAACTCTGATGCACTCCCTTCCTGATTTTAAACCATGCAGTATCCCCTTCTTCTGTTCGCCCAATGCCACGGTCTTCTCCATACAGTCCAGCTTCTCTGATTATTTGTTCAGCATACAGACTGAATAAGTATGGTCAAAGGATACAACCCTGATGCACTCCCTTCCTGATTTTAAACTATGCAGTACTCCCTTCTTGTATTCGAACAACAGCTTCCTGGTCTATGTAGAGAGTCCTCGTGAGCACAATTAAGTGTTCTGAAATTCCCATTCTTCTCAAAGTTATCCATAATTTGTTATGACACACACAATCGAATGCTTTTGCATAGTCAATAAAACATAAGTAAACATCTTTCCAGTATTCTTTGCTTTCAGCCAAGATCCATCTGACATCAGTTATCCTTCATTCCACGTCCTCTTCGGAATCCAGCTTGCATTTCTGGAAGCTCTCTGTCAATATACTGCTGCAACCATTTTTGAATTATCTTCAGTGACATTTTACTTGCATGTGATATTAATAATACTGTTCCATAATTTCCACATTCTGTGGAATCACCTCTATTTGGAATGGGTAAGAATATGGATCTCTTCCAGTCAGCTGGCCAGGTAAATGTCTTCCAAATTTCTAGGCATAGATAAGTGAGTGCCTCCAGCACACAATCCATTTATGGAAAACATCTCAATTGGTATTCTGTAAATTCCTGGAGCCCTGTTTTTTGCCAATTCCTTCAGTGCAGCTTTGACTTCCTCTCTCAACAGCATTGCTTCTTGATCATATGCCACCTCCTGAAATGGATAAACATTGACAAATTCTTTTTGGTACAGAGATTCTATGTATTCCTTCCATCTTCTTTTGATGGCATAAAATATTGATACATGCTATAACAAGTATGAACCTTGAAAACATTAAGTTAAATAAAAGAAGCCAGTCACAAAACAACACTTATGATATGACTCCATTTATGTGAAATGTCAAGAACAGACAAATCCATACAGACAGAAAGTAGATCACTGGTTGCCTAAGACTGGGACTCATCTTTTATCCCAACTTATTATCACCAGATTTTTGGATCACAGTGAGTCAAAAACAAGCTCTTCACCATCACAATCTTCAAGAGCAACATGCATGAAAATTTGCATGTGCATGCATATCAAAACATCAAACACAATTAAAATGTAAATGGTTTCTTTCCATATTTGAAGAAATAGCATATTACACAAGATGGCCCTATCACTGAAAACAAAAAAATTCTGGCTATTTGTATAAACAGATTTTTAAAACAACAATGAGTTGACAAGAAAGTAAGAATCTTCACTCAATCTGCTGAATGAATGAGCCAAAAGGGCTCAAATCTAAGGACTTGGACCTCACAGAAAATCACAAGATACCTAAAAAATTAATCTATTACTCTAACATAAGTAAGAATCTGTAGAAATAACAGAAAACAGAATCAAACTGACAAACACTTCAGGTTCTGGAATCATCAGACACAAAACGTAAAATATGTATGTTTAGTATGCTTAAAGAATTTCAAACAGAGATTGAAAATATGAATAATACCCTGAAGATGATTTTTAAAACATGACCAAACACATGTTAAAAAGAGCAAACTATATTTGTAAAAATCAAATATAAGTGATTAAAAAATAATTAAAATTAAATATTACATTGATGGTTTTAACAGCTGTTAGGAACAAATGAAGGGAAAACTAGTGAACAGGAAGAAAAAGCTAGAGAAGTTACCAGAATGTACTAGAAAGCACCATAAAGAATACAAACACAAAAATACTCGGTTAAAAATTGTAGAAGACAATGTGAGAAGATCTAGCATAAAGCTAATCAAATTTCTAGAAGACGAGGAAAAAAAGTTTGGGGGAGGAAATAACAATTAAGAATAAAAAGAAGGGGTTTTGGTAAGATGACAGAATAGGCAGAAGGACTGCACAGACCCTCTTCAACAAAGAAAAGGGGAATCAATTACCACAGATGGACCCCTGAGCTTTGAAGGGAAGGACATAGAAGTGGACTAAACTCCAACTAGCAGAAGAATTTGCATGAAAATACCAAAAAACGAGACATACAGAGCTGCAGTCTGGCAGCAATCTTGACGGCACAGACAGCTTGGATATTGCCGAGTGGTGATAGGACCTAAGAATTAACCTAACAATGAGCTCTGCTAGCCAGGGACTGCATGGTGGACTGCTCCGGTGGCTGGGGAATAAAAGGGGAGGCAGCAAAGAGGAAGGCTGGCTGACCTGTGGACTTTTGTCTGTCCAGAGGGTGCAGCCATTTTGAATGTTTACAAGCGGCTTGCCCTTTTTCGATATTTAAAGTGGCAGCGTTCTCCCAGATTCCAGGGACTTAAGAAAAGGCTCCACTTGCTGGGAACCACAAAGACATCCCGGAGGCACAGACTACTGAAAAGGAGCAACATTCCCCTTGTTACTCTTATATCCCACACCCTCTTGGTAAATGGAGGTACAGCCATCCCTCACTCTCACCCACTTTTGAGGCTGACAGGAATTCCATCCCAGTCTGTGTGCTAGGACAGAGAATGGGTGCCCTGCCCTGCCCAGATTTTTTTTTTTTAAGTTTGTTTGTCTTTTGTCTGTTTTAAAACTACTATTATTATTATTACTTTTGTCCATTTTATTATCATTCTTTATTATTCCTTCCCAGGTTCTAGTTTTCAGCTTTTTTTTCCTTTCCATGTTCCTGGTTCCAATTTTTTTCCTTTTCTCTTTTTTCTTTCTTGTGGGTAAACCCGTTTCTTGTTTTTCTTTGTGCATTTTTCCCATTTTTTTCTTCATTATTCTCCTTCTCTACTTTTTTCTCTTATTGCCCTCTCCCCAGATATTGCGGTGTTTTTTGTTTTGTTTTGTTTTTGTTTTTTTCCCCTTTTCTCTTTTTTGGTTACTGTTCCTGTGTGAATACACAGTGTGCTTTTTGTCCATTTACTTTTACTTTGTTGATGGTTATTCAATTGCTATTTTGGTCTAACTGACTGGGAGACAGCAACAGTCCCCACATGACACAACTATAACCACACCTCCTGCAACTTCACTTACTGAGTGAGAGCCACCACCACCATCTCCGCCAATGGGCCTATGATACACAACCACCAAGAAGAGCCTGACTCACCCTTGGCTGCTCTTCACAGTTAACAGAGATCTAAATACAACAACGCTACAATGTCTTGGAGACACAGACCATCACAGTCCACACAAAGAAGTAAGATAAAGGTGTAGAAACAAGGCAGCAGGATACAGACCCAAAACACATCCCTGAAGAAGCAGCAGCAATGGAACTCCCTGATAAGGAATTCAAAACACTTAGATTTAGCTATCTTCAAAGGATTGAGAGACAGATCAAGGAAAACACAGAAGAATTTTGGAGGAAAATACAAAAACAAAATGACAAAATAAATGAAAAATTAGAAATGATTCTAAATCTACAGATAGAAATCCAGAAGACTACTACTAAATTGTCAGAAATAGATAACACATTGAAAAGGCAAAGGAGTAGAATTGATGCAATGGAAGACAGAATTAAGGAGATCGAAGACAAATACCTGAATACTTCTTTGGAAAGGAATCACTCAGAAAAAAGATCAAAACAAAAAGAAGAAAGCCTAAGGTTCATGTGGGATACCATCAAAGGGAATAACATATGTGTCACTGAAATTCCAGAAAAGGAAGAGAAAATAAAACCACTGAGAAAATTGTTCAATATTTGTTGGAAGAGAACTTCCCTGATATGATAAAAGATGAGAATATATCCATTTAGGAAGTCCAATGAACCCCAAACAGGACAGACCTCAAAAGAAAATCACCAGGGCATATCATCATCAAACTCATCAAAACCAAAGACAAAGACAGAATCCTGAAAGCAGCACGGGAAAAACAAAAAGTTACTTACAAAGGACAACCAATAAGAATAAGCTCTGATTTCTCAGCAAAAACCATGCAATCAAGAAGGCAAGGGGATGGTATATATAAAACCCTGAAAGAGAAAATTTGTCAACCAAGAATTATATACCCGGCAAAATTGTCCCTCAATATGATGGTGAAATTAGGAGATTTCCAGATAAGCAGAAACTAAGGGAATTTGTTAAAACCAGACCAACCTTACAAGAGAT
>NW_006921624.1:598382-599977 GCF_000298275.1 Orycteropus afer afer | reverse complement strand
TTACCAGGGACACAAAAGACCTATAAAAAGAAAACTATAAAACACTACTTCAAGAAACCATAAGAGATCTACATAAATGGAAGAACATCCCATGCTTGTGGATAGGAAGATTGGACATTGTGAAAATGTCAATTCTACCCAAAGCAGTCTATACATTCAATGCAATCCCAATCCAGATCTCATCAACATTATTTAAGGATATGGAAAAACCAATCACTAACTTTATATGAAAAGGAAAGAGACCCCGGATAAGCAAAGCACTACTGAAGAAGAAGAACAAAGTCTCACACTGCCGGATCTCAAAACCTACTATATAGCCACAGTAGTCAAAAACGGGATATCCATTTGCAGAAAAGTGAAACAAGAGCTGTACCTCACACCATACACAAAAACTAACTTGAGGTGGATCAAAGACTTAAATGTGAAACCTAAAACTATACAATTCCTCAAGGAAAAACTAGGGGCAAATTTAGGGGCCCTAATATATGGCATAAATAGACTATCAAGCATAACCCAAAATACACAAGCAGCCAAAGAGAATCTAGATGAATGGGCCCTTCTAAAAATTAAATTTTTATGTGCTTCCAAGGTCTTCTCGAAAAGAGTCAAAGAACCTACAGATTGGGGAAAGAATATTCAGACTTATCTCTAGAATTTATAGAAAACTCCAACACCTCAATAATAAAAAGACAAATAATCCAATTAAAAATAGGCAGAAGACATGAATAGACACTTCACCAAGGAAGATATTCAGGCAGCCAACAAACTATGAAGAAATGTTCATGATCATTAGCCATTAGAGAGATGCAAATCAAAACAACAATGAAATACCATCTTGCCCCAGCACTAGCAGCAAAGTTCAACAAGACAGAAAATAACAAATGCTGGCGAGGATGTGGAGAAATTGGGACTCTCATACATTGCTGGTGGGACTGTAAAATGATACGACCACTGTGGAAAGCAGTATGGTGATTCCTTAAAAAGTTGGAAATAGAAATACCATTTGACCCAGCCATTCCGTTACTAGATATATATCCCAAAAAAGTGAAAGCCATAACAAGAACAGACATATGCATACCCATGTTCATCGCAGCACTATTTACAACAGCAAAAAGTTGGAAACAACCTAGGTGTCCATCAACTGAGGAATGGATAACCAAACTATGGTACATACATACAACGGAATACTATGCAACACTAAAGAATAATGTAGAATCTGTAAAACATCGCATAACGTGGATGAACTTGGAGGACATTATGCTGAGGGAAATAAGTCAATCACAGGACAAATACTGTATTAGTCCATTATTGTGAAAGTCAAGGAACGGTTTATATATGGAAGGAAATTTTCTTTGTTGGTTACCAGGGGTGGGAGGGTAGGTTAGGGAACATAGTTAGATAGGTAGAGATAAGTATTGATTTGGGTGAAGAGAAGGGCAATGTACCAAATGTGAGTGATCAACATGGTGGCATTGAGGAAGAGGAAGACATAGAGAGGTACACAGGAGGGGCAGACAACAAAGATGAGCCCTTTTGCACATACAGTACTGCATTGTCAGTAAAGGCAAACACAGGTAGACGAGTGGGTAGATGGG
>NW_006921624.1:586125-597597 GCF_000298275.1 Orycteropus afer afer | reverse complement strand
ACAGTAGAGCTGACAAGGGACAAGGTTGTAGTCACTTCTTGGGTCACAGCCAGCTACCCAGAGGGACCAAGTAGTTGAACCTGTGGGCTCAGGACCATAGTCACAGGGGACATCAAGTTCAATTGGCATAACATACTACACAAAACATTGTTCCACCTCCTACTTTGGTGAGTAGCAACTGGGATCTTAAAACTTGCAAGCATCTATCTAGATGCAACGATGGGTCTCTCCTCATCCAGAGCAAACAAGAATGAAGAAAACCAAAGACTCATGGAAACAATTAGTCCTCACGATTGGTACACCATGCAATCCTCAGCCTATACGACTATGAGACCAGAAGAACTAGATGGTGCCCGGCTACCACTGTCAATCACTCGGAGTGGGATCTATATAAGAGATCCTGGATAGAGAGGGAGAACAATGTGGAACAAAACTCAAAATCATTTGGAAAAAAGAAAGGGGGGACCAGGTTTGCTGTTCTGATAGAGCCTGGTGGAACCACTGAGACTATGTATGGTCCCTAGCTGCCCTTAAGGTCAGGAAATGAACCCACACCTGCAGCTTCCAGCCAAACAAAAGAGAGGCATATGAGTTGAACATGTACCTGAAGTAGATATACTCCTTGGAGAGAACAGTCATGGGAGAAAGAGGGGCTGTTTATGCACAGGGAGACAGTTCAGGGGGCAGGAGTGCATGGAGGGATGGACACAGGGAAGAGGTAACTCTTGGGAGGAAGTGGGAGAGGAGCTGTTGCATTGGGGTAAACTGTAGTAAATGTCATGAGACAACGTGTGTGTGAACTGCTGTATGGAAGTGAATTTGCTCTGTAAACTTTCACCCAAATCACAATATAAATAAATATATATATATATATATATAAAGAACAAAAATCCTTATCATTAGACTGAAAAAGATGAATCCTAATTAGGATATATAAAAAGAAATATCTACCCCTAAACAAACAAACAAACAAAAGACCCATTACCATGGAGTTGATTCCAATTTAAAGGAACAATATAGAACAGAATAGAACTGCCCCATAGGGATCTCTGGTGGCATAGTGCCTAAGGCATTTGATGGCTAACCAGAAGGCTGGCGGTTCAAACCCATCAGCCACTCCTCAAAGGAAGGATCTGACTCGACAGCAGTGAGTTTGGTTTTTTTAATAGGGTTTCCAAGGCTATACTCTGTACAGAAGCAAACTGACATATCTTTCTCCCATGGAGTGGCTGGTGAGTTCGAACCATCTCTCTATCCATTAGCAGTCATGTGCTTAGCCACTGCGACATTAGGATTCCTCATCTACCCCTAGGCATATGTAATTGTTAAACTGGAGAATGAGACAGATTATTTATAATTAGAATAAAAGTGATCATTAGAATAAAAGATGACTTCTCAACAGCAACAATAAAAGCCAGAAGACAATAAAATGGTATCTTTGATTTGCTTAAAGAAAATAATTATTAATCTAGAAAAAAAAAAATAATTCAAATGAAGAAAAAACAAGAGTTTTAGATAAACAAAAACTGAGATATTCGCCAAAAACAAAAGGATGGTCTTCAAGCAAGAAGAACATAATCCCAAATGAAAAACAGTCTGTAGCCTTTGGCAGATTACAGAACCTCTTTATGACACAGTTTCTCCATCTGTAAAACTAAGACAATAACAGATCTTTCTCATATAGGGTTTTGTGAGGATTAAATAAATTCATATAGATAAAATACGTAACGACTGGTATATACTAAGTCCTATATAAATCACAATCACCTTATTTAAATGTACAATTCAGTGACATTAATTATATTCACAATGTTGCACAACCACCACCACCATCCACTACCAAAACTTTTTTATCACCCAAAACAGAAACTCAGTATCCATTAAGCAATAACTCATTACTCCCTACCCCCAACCCCTGGTAAGCACTGATCTTTTGTCTCTATGCATTTGCCTATTCTTGATACTTTTTAAGTGAGATCATACAGTATTTGTTTTGTGTGTGACTTATTTCACTTAGCATAATGTTTTCAAGTTTCATTTATGTCATGGTATGTCTTAGAATTTCATTTCTCTTTATGACTGAATAATATTCCCTTGCAGGCACAGTAATTATGAATAAGGAAGGATTTACTTCTGCCATTTTGCTATTTGTTCTCTGTATATCTCATGCCTTCTTATGTTCCTCATTTCTTCCCATACTGCCTTCTTTTGTGTTTAGTTCATTTTTTTTAATAGTGAACCATTCTGATACTCTTCTCATTTCCTTTTGTGTAAACTTTTAAGATATTTTCATTGTGTTTACCACAGAATTATACTTCAAATTCTAAATTTGTAACAATTAAAAAAAAATTCACTTCCGTTGAGTCGATTCAACTCATACTGACCCTTCCTTGTGTTTTGGAGCGGTATCTCTACCGCCAATTAGGAAGTAGATTGCCCGATCTTCCTTCCAAGGAGTGGCTCTTGGGTTTGAACTCCCAGCCTTCTGGTTAGCAATCAAATGCCTTAGGCACTGCGCCACCAACCAAAACCAAACCCACTGCCATGTAGTCGGATCTGACTCATAGCGACCACTCCTTAGGTTTCCAAGGTGGTATCACTATGGAAATAGATTGCCCAACCTTCCTTCCAAGGAGTGGCTGGTGGGTTTGAACCCCCAGACTTCCGGTTAGCAGTCACATGCCTTAGGCACTTTGCCACCAGAACTCCCAAATTTATAACAAGCAATTTGAATTTATATCAACTTCAATAATAATAAATAAAAAATGTTCCTATATAGCTCTGACCTTCTCCATTTTGTTGTTATCACAAATTATATCTTTATACATTGTGTGCCCAATAACATAATTTTTTTAAATACATTTATCTTTTATATCATGTGGGATATGAGGTGCAAACCAAAAATACATTACAACTGGCCTTTATATTTACCTATGAAATTACTTTTACTAGAGATCTATACCAAAAAGAATTGGTCAATGTTTAACCATTTCAGGAGGTAGTTATGATCAAGAACCAATGGTATTGAAGGAAGAAGTCCAGGCTGCACTGAAGGAACTAGTGAAAAGCAAGGCTCCAGGAATTGACAGAATACCCATTGAGATGCTTCAACAGACGTAGAACTGGAGGTCCTCACTAGTTTATACCAAGAAATTTGGAAGACAGTTACCTGGCAAACAGAATGTAAGAAATCCGTATTTGTGCCCATTCCAAAGAAAGGTGATCTAATGGAATGAGGACATTACCAAACATTAACATTAATATCACAAGCAAGTGAATTTTTGCTGAAGATAATTCAATAACATTGATAGTAAACTGACAGCAATTTAAGCCGGATTCAGAAGAAGGCATGGAATGAGGGATATCACTGATGGTGTCAGATGGATTCTGGCTGAAAGCAAAGAGTATCAGAAAGATGTTTACCGTGTTTCATTGAATGTGCAAAGGCATTCAACTGTGTGGATCATAACAAATTATGGATAACATTGCAAAGAATGGGAATTCTAGAACACTTAATTATGCACATGAGCAACATGTACATAAACCAAGAGGCAGTCATTCAAATGGAACAAGGGGATACTGCACGGTTTAAAATCAGGAAAGGACTGCAGCAGGTGTATCCTTTCACCATACTTATTCAATCTGTATGCTGAACAAATCTGAGAAGCTGGACTATGTAAAGAAGAATGTAGCACTTACTGATAAAAATCAAAGACTATAGTCTTCAGTATGGATTATACCTCAACCTAAAGCAAACAAAAATCCTCACAACTGGACCAATCAGCAAAATCACAATAAATGGAGAAAAGACTGAAGTTGTCCAAGATTTCATTTTAGTTGGATCCACAATCAATGCCCATGGAAGCAGTAGTCAAGAAATCAGACAACATACTGCACTAGGAAAACGTGCTGCAAAAGACCTCTTTAAAATGTTAAAGAGGAAAGATGTCACTCTGAAGACCAAGATGTACCTGACCCAACTGCTATTTTCAGTCACCTCATATGCATATGAAATCTGGACAATGAATAAGGAAGACTGAAGAAGAGTTGACACCTTTGAATTGTGGTGTTAGCAAAGAACACTGAAAATACCATGGATTGCCAAAACAAACAAATCTGTCCTGGAAAAAGTGCAGTTGGGATGCTCCTTATAAGCAAGAATGGCCAGATTTCACCTCACCTACTTTGGTCATGTTGTCAGAAGGGACCAGACCCTTAGAGAAGAATACCATCCTTGGTAAAGAAGAGGGTCAGAGAAAAAGGGAAAAACTTTAAACAAGATGGATTGACACAGTGGCTGTGATGGGCTGAAGCCTAGTAAAGATTCTGAGGATGATGCAGGACTGTGCAGTATTTTATACTGTTATACATGGAGTCACTGTGAGTCAGATCCAACTCAGTGGCACCTAACAACAACAACAGAGACCTCTTTCTCTTCATACAGGTTCAAATTACTCTCTGGTGTCCTTTCATTTCATCCTGAAGACTTCCTTTATCATTTCTTCTAGAGTAGGTCTGGTGATAACAAATTCCCTCAGCTTTTATTTATTTGAAAATGTCTTAATTTTATCCTCATTTTTGAAGGACCATTTTGCTGGATACAGAATTCTTGGCTGCGAGTTTAAACACGTCATCTCACTGTCTTCTGGCCGCCGTGATTTCCAAGGAGAAATCAATACATAAGCTAATCAAGCCTCTCTTGGGGCGATTAACTTCTCTATCTCTTTTACTATATGCAAGATTCTCTTTATCTTTTGTTTTTCGTTATCCTCAATGTAGACCTCTTTGGGGTTATGCGACTTGGAGTTTGTTGAGCTTCTTTTTTTGTTTTTTTATTTTTTTTGTTGTTGAGCTTCTTAATTGTATAATTTCATGTCTTCCATCCAATTTAGGATGTTTTCAGTATTATTTCTTCAAATATTCTTTCTATTCCTAACTCACTTTCCACAACAGCAGCTCACATACACTCTCTATCATGACATTGACTGAAATTTCCCATAATTCAACAGCTCCCTTCCCACTTCCTCCCCATAGTTATCTCTTCCCTGTGTCCTTCCCTCCCATGTACTCCTGCCCCCTCCCCAAGCTGTCTGCCTGTGCTTACACAGCCCTTCTATTCTCCCATGACTGATCTCTCCAAGGAGTGTATCTACCTAATATAAATGTTCAGGTCATACACCTGTCTTTTGTTTGCCTGGAAGCCACGGGAGTGGGTTCATATATTCATTTTTCTAAATTATTTTTCCTTTCTATTCCTCAGACTGGATCATTTCAATTGTCCTAGCTTCAAGTTTGCTGATTCTTTTCTACCCGCTCAAATCTGATGTGGAGTCCCTCTAGCGAATTTTTCGATTTAGTTATTGTGCTTTTCAGTTCAAAATTTTTCTTTTTACAATTTCTATCTCCTTATAAATATCATCATTTTGTTCATAGATTGTTTTCCTAATTTCCTTTAGTTCTTTGTCCATGTTTTCCTTTAGTTCTTTGTGTATATTTAAAATAGTTGTTTTTTCAGTCTTTATCTATTAAATCCAATATCTTGGCTTTCTCAGAGATAGTTTGTTACATTATTTTGTTCTTTTGAACATGCCAGCCTTTCCCTGTTTCTCTGTACGCCTTATAATTTTTTGTATTATTGGAAACAGGTCATTTGAGTAATATAACATGGTAACTCTGGAAATCAGATTCTTCCCCTTCCTTAGTTTTCTGTGCACTCACTGGCACTCATGTTCTCTCACTCTCTCCCTCCTCTCTCCTTATCTTCTTTTCCTCTCTCCTCCTTTTATTACTGAAAGCTGTAGTAGTCCATTGCTTTAATGACTTTTGCAAACTATTTTTTAAAAGACTGTATTACTTGACATGTGTTCACTGTTCCTTCAGCTGTGTTCAGCTACTGTTCTGCAAGAGATTTCCTCAAATGCCAAGAGTTAAAAAGGAAAAAAAAAAGAGGAAAAACAAGTAAGCGAAAGAAAAAGAACAGGAAAAGTACTTCTTGCAGTCTTTGCAGATTGGTTCTGTGTAAATACATTTACACAGCAATTGACTGCAAAGCTGTCCATACCCTACTCCCTCTACTGTGCTCCCACAGCACTGTGTGCCTATCTCTAATATATTTATCCCTGATACTTATAGTTACTGGTTTACCTATTTGTTTCTCTCACCAGATTTAAACTCATTACAAACAGAAACTCACTTAATGCCATCAAGTCAATTCCGACTCACCGTAAGTACCACTGCGTTGCTGAGGCTGTAAATCTTTATGGGAGCAGATTGCCCCATCTTCCTTCTATGGAGCGACCAGTAGGTTTGAACCTCTGACCTTCTGGTTAGCAGCCAAATGCCTTATTCACTACACCATCAGAGATCCTTATAAACACAGACCCTGTTGAATTTAATTTATATCCACAGCATTGAATGCTCCCTCAAATACTTGTTGAATTTATGAATAAGTATATGAAGAAAGTCCAGTCTGACATGGGAAATGGTCCCCTCATAGACCACAGCAATGTATGGAATACCGAAAATTAAGAATGAGTCTCAAGAAGACTCTGAAAACATCTACTTACAAACCTGCATTTTAATATCCTGACATAGCTCAAACACATTGTAAGATCAGAGGTGCGACCGGTTAAAAAACAAAACAAAAAAATTTTTTTAATGTGTTATTATAAATAACCACCTCAGAAACCCAAAGGGGATCGCTATGAGTCGGAATCAACTTGATGGCACTGAGTTTGTTTTTTCCTTTTCTTTCTTTTTTTGACTGATAGGTTATCACCATGGCAGGATATAACACCCTCTACAGCTGTTGTGCAAATAAAGAAAAAAGGAAAAGAAAGGAGGGAGGAAGGCAGGCAGAAGTGAAGGAAATATTCAAAATTGAAACAATATTTTCAGAATAAATAAATAACACTTTCATAAATAAAGTGTCTCTAAATGAAGGAAACTAAAATTGTGAGATCAACTAGTTTTCCTCTGCTAATGCTCAGGTTTTAGGGAATAAATCCCTCTATCAGGGTTTCTAAAACATTTCCTTTTTGCCACAATAAGTGCTCAATGACAGAGTAAAGAAATCATTCAGTTTCACTGCAGGGTAGCATTTAGAGGCATCTTTCTGTCTTGAGGGGCCAGCTTCTCAAAAACATTACAGGGCTGGACAATTTTCCAGATTAAGAAGCAGCTCTTTTAGATAATTATTACAACACATCTAAATGAATTACTTCTAAGGTATTTTCATAGAAAAAAATTAAATACATATGTTCACCTTTAGAAAGCAACTTGTATTGTCTGAGAATAAATTTATAAGAAAAGCTTCAACATCAATAACTGAGGCAGATGAGACCATTTACAACTCAGATTTTAATTTGTTATATTATCTCACTTTAAATCTGATCATTATTTGCACTATTCTGTTGGTAAATCAACTCTCTGGTCTTTTTGAACACAAGAAGCAACTAGTGGCCAATAGTTCATTCCAGCAGCCCTTGGCAAATGGTCCTGCCCAGTAACTTGAGATTGTTCACTGATTCTAATCACAGCCTTTCTAAAGAACCACTGTGTATTACAGGATCTTTGAGGTTTAATACTTTGCCTCAGATATAAATAAATAAATAAAACTCAAACTGACCCAGAAAGCAAAGTAAATCAAGAAACACAAGAAACAAATGAATGAACAGATTTAATCAATTCAGGCAATGATTACTGATCCAAATGAAGTTTACCTTTTCTCTTTTGTATCTTGTTCAAGCATATCCTCGTCTTATCAGCTACTTAGATAGTACTAGGCATTGTCAAGGCCAACTGCATGTAGAGTGGTAATAAGTGCTATGGATGGGAAATAGAATATAATGAACTAATCTTTGACACACTCTTCATCTCTTTTCTACCTGATAGGAAAAAAAAAAAAAAAAAAAAGATAAGTCCCTGGAGATAATCTAGAAGAAAATGTAACTATAGGTAAAATCCTACTCTAAAAAAAATACATTGTTCATTTCTATGTAAATGAGGCCATGATTTTTAAAAGCCTCACAAACAACTGGTACTAATATTGCTATGCTTATTTGGACACAACAAATTCTGTTGAAAGAGAAATTCTCTAAAACAAATGTACTCTTAAATGTCTCTTCATTTTGTAAGCTACCTACTGAATAAAGTTATCTTTTGGGCTAAAATTCAAGTAACATGGTCCCTGCCCTCAAGAGTAATAGAAAAGATAGTTATAGTACAATATGCAGGATGCCAAATAACCAAGCACAGGGAAGGGTGGAGCAGCAGGTGTCAGGAGTAGACAGGGAAAAAGACGAAAAGTGGTAACACCTGATCTGAGTCTTAAAGGACAACAGAAGTAAACCAGAAATAAAAGGAAGGAGGATGGCACCAAACCAAACTCACTGTCATTCCGACTCATAGACTCCACGGGGTTTCCAAGGCTGTAAATCTTTACCGAAATAAATTACCCCAGAGAAGGAAGTTAGAAATATGGGAAAGGGAGAAAATGAGAAATACCACTTTTCAATATCCACAGATGGACACAGAAATACACATAGATGTAAATGTGTGTGTGTCCACACATATATCATGTATTCTCTAGCTTTATCCACTAAGAAGGGCAAGGAGCAGCAACACCCCAATAGCAATGAGCACACCTAGTGTCCAGATCATGGCCTTTAAGTAGCATTCTCCACTAAAAAGAACCACGGCAGATTTCAAGGCTAAGGAAAGAAAGTAAAAGATGAGCCTGGAACATCCTTTTGTATCAAAAGCAAAGATGTACTCAAAGAACGAGGAAGACATGTCAAAAGAGCCCCTTCAAGTTAGTGCCCACTGATCAAAGCTGGAACAAATTGAATATTACACTTTATTCAAATGATAATTTGAATAATTCAACAATAACCTTGAATAAAAACAGAAACAATAAATCTATATTCAATAAACTGTAAATTTAATAAGGAATGGAATATTTACATAATTTTAAAGTGCATTCCGCAAAAACAATTAATTACAAAGTTATAAGAAGTAACTTTTCAACAGTGAAGCCTGACAGATAATATCTTTATCAAGTGATCAATATCAGTAATGGGACAAATAGAAATTGTGCACTATCTGATATGAGGCAATGAGAAGAGCACAGCATCACTTCCATGATAAACCCAAATTAGGAACCACAGTCTTTAAAAGTATCAAGGTCATGAAAGTCAAAGGAAGACTAAAGAAGGCTGAAAAACTAAATGCAATTTTTGATCCTGAACTTCATGAATTCCTTGCTTTCAAGAACATTATCGCAACAATTGCCAAAACTCTGAGAATTAAATGGAAGTGCTACATTGGTGTTAATTCCCTCTTTTTGATGACTGCATTGTAGTTAGATAGGAGAATGACCCTGTTTGTAACAAATACCCATTGAAATATATAAGGAAGATGTCAGCAATTTATTCTCAAATGGTATAGGGGAAAAAGCTTCCTGTGCTGTTATTGTAACTTGTCTGTAACTTTGAGATTGTTCAAAATAATTTTAAAGCTTTTTTAAAACTTAAAAAAAAAAAAAAGTACTTAGGCGTAATTGGATGTAGGGCAGAATCTATAACAACTTGAGGTTTCTGCCATACGCAGATGAATGGGTACTAATGCCATTCAACAAGACCCTAGAATAGAATATTTCAGGATTAGGTAAATTTTCCATTTTGTTTTGCTGGGTGGCTAGCAGCTGTAGGGAGGAGGATCAAGGGAAGACCAAAAAATCCACTGCCATGGAGTTGATTCTGATTTATAGCAACCCTATAGGACAGAGCAGAACTGCACCATAATGTTTTCAAGGCTGTAAATCTTCACAGAAGCAGACTGCCTTATCTTTCTCCAGTGGAGCAACTGCTGGGTTAGAACCGCCGATGTTTTGGTTAGCAACCAAATGCCTTAACCACTATACCACCAGAGATCCTTAGGAAAGGAAGAAACCCAAAACCAAACTCACTGCCATCAAGTCAGATAACTATTCATAGCGACCCCAACTTGGGTTTCCAAGGCAGTATCACTATGGAAGTAGATTGCTCAATCTTCCTTCCGAGGAGTGGCTGGTGGGTTTGAACAGCCTTCAAGTTAGCAGTCGAATAAATGCCTTAGGCACTACGCCACCACAGCTCCTTAGGAAAGGAAGAGAGGGATGAATTTTAAACTCAATTTGAGTTTAAAATTGAGCTCCAGAAGCAGCTGGTGGCAGAGCTGAGGACCCAGGTCTGGCATTCAAGAGGAGTCTAGGCCAAAGACACAGGCCATCAAGTCTGTAGGTGATAACAGAAACCAAGGTATGAAGTTTATACTCCAACATATTCCATAACAAATTGAGATGACTTATAAAAATACAGAGTTAAAAGGATAAAAGGTATATATGTCAACTGAGGGAGTACGGACAAAGGGAAAATAAAAGGAGGACAAATGAAGCCAGGCATAATAATAGCATACAAAACTGCATACTAGTATAATCCTGTATAATTCACAGAGCTAGAAGGCAAATAGCGTTCTTAAATGCCAATCCAAGAAGAATATTTACCAAAGAGGAGTCTCTAAATGTTGCTTTTGAATACTACTTGTACCATATAATAAGGAACTCAGCTGGCTTAGTGGGTAAAGTATTTGGCTGTTAAACCCAAGGTCAGCAGTTCAAACCCACCAGCTTCTGTGTGGAAAGAAGATGAGGCAATCTACTTCCATAAAGATTTACATCCGTGGAAATCCAATGGGGGTCACTGTGAGTCAGAATTGACTCGATGGCAGCGGCTTTGGGTTTTTTGGTACCATGTAGTATATGCTTCACTTGTGACCATTTACTAATAAACATCTGACATTTTCTTAATGAAAGAAAATAAGGGTATACTATTTTGTTTGCTATCAAAAATGGCTTATAGTTTATATAATATGAATAACACAATTCTGATGTTCTTTCAGTCATTAAATCACAAATATATCTGTATCTATGAATTTGTTCTCTTTCTTTATAGGACCAGGAATAAATTAGGAATACAAACAACAGTAACTAACATTTGCATGGGGTTTACAGTTTGGAGAGCATTTTTATATATTATACCTTCATTCAGTCCTTATACCATCTACTGTGACAAACAAGGAAGGTGTGGATCTAATATTACAGATTAGCAAATAGGTTCAGAGAGGTTCAATTACTTATCCAAAACCACATGGCTAGTAAGTAGAAGACTCGGACTATAACTTCAGTTTTCTGACTCCACAGTTAATTCATTCATTTATTCACCCTTCCATTCAAATATTGAGGGCCTCTTAGAAAGTATTCCCCAGTTTGTACTGTGGCTGTGAAGATCAAATAAAAGGACAAGAAAATGTTTACAAAGTGTAAGTTTAAAAAAAAAAAAAAAAAAATCTCACTGCCATAGAGTCAATTCCAACTCATAAGCAACCCCCACTGGGTTTCCCAGGCACTAAGCTCTGGTAGCATAGTGGCTAAAG
>NW_006921624.1:568151-586025 GCF_000298275.1 Orycteropus afer afer | reverse complement strand
GGTTGGGCAATCCTACTTCTGTAGTGATACTGCCTCAGAAACCCAAGGAGGGGTCGCTATGAGTCAGGGCTGACTCGACGGCACATAACAACAACAACAAAGTCTTTACAGAACTAGACTGCCCCATCTTCCTTCCACAGAGCAGCTGGTGGGTTTGCACCACCAACCTTCTGGTTAACAGTCAAATGCCTTAGGCACTGTGCCACCAGTGCTCCTTTATAAACCTGTCAAGTCTTGGGTCCCAGGGACCAGGTGGCTGCCTCATCAGCACATTCCCCCTCCACTGCCCAGGACGGCATTTTGCACAGTATGGGTGCCCTCCCAAGCTCCTATTTTATCAGGTACTGCACATGTGTCTTGAATGAGGACTGTCCTTGTCCTCAGAGAGGAAACCTATAAAGTGTAAAGCCTATATAAACGATAGCTATTTTCAAAGTATCATTATCATAGTTGTTGTTGTTGTGTTGTTATGTGCCATCATGTCAGACCCAACTCACGGTGATCCCTCCTTGAGTTTCTGAGGCAGTATCACTACGGAAGTAGATTGCCCAACTTTCCTTCCAAGGAAGGCTGGTGAGTTTGAACTGCCAGCCTTCTGGTTAGCAGCCAACTGCCTTAGGCACTATGCTACCAGAGCTGTTAGCTATTTTCAAAGCATCATCATTAGATTCCCTATTCTAAATACAGGAGCTCTGGTAGCATAGTGCCGAAGGTACTTGACTGCTAAACAGAAGGCTGGCAGTTCAAACCCACCAGCCACTCCTCGGAAAGAAGATGGGGCAATCTACTTCCGTAGTGATACTGCCTCAGAAAGCCAAGGAGGGGTCACTAAGAGTTGGGGCCGGCTCGACGGCACATAACAACAACAACGTTCTAAATATATTGTCCCTTCTTACATTTTCAGAAGCCAAATATGCTGTGGAAGTAGAAAAAATGCAGGACATTTTGCTGGAACCTATTGAAATATTCATATTTAGGAGGAGAAGTGGGCTAAGACGAACCTGGATAGGCATGAGGATAGATCATGGAAGATCTCATCTTGCTGAAAAAAACCTGACTTTAGGTTGTGGTGCTAGAGGACCACAGAGGCTGTAAAAGGCCAGTGCTGTAGTTCCAGAGTTTTTAATGGAGTTTTAGGAGGTCAGCACTAAGTATAAAGTGAAGAAAAACATAAAGGCCAGTTACCAGGCTATCTTAATCAACTAGGAAAAGGAGGGGGGATGCCTGAGCTAAGCACACAAAGCACTTAAAATTATGCTAATTTTAATCTGCAACATTGTGTTGTCTCTGGTCTCTGAAGACCTTGAGGAAACTGAAACAGGCCAACAGGGCCTTAAAATGAACAAGTTTTAAACAACTATACAATTATACTATGGAAAACTGAAAAATTAAAACAGAATCATCCCTGGTATTTTGTTTCCACACAGAGTCGCACTGTATAATTACTATTCTTATTATTCTACAGGGAGTCTACTTTAAAGTCATTAGTTCATTGTTTCTTTTTAATCTGAATGATTCTCAGTAATTAAAGTTCTATTAGTTACAGAATTCTCTATAGTGAGATAGAACAGCTGACTTCAGATGCATTATGCTTTAAGCAAAAACTAACACTCATTAACAAGATTACCTGTTGTGATTAAATAAATACAAACTGTTTGCAAAGTTTGTAAATGAGTACAACAGCATAAAAGTAAAACTTATCACTTAGCACAAGACTTTATTTTCTTAACTCTTGAAGCCCATGTAGAAAACAGGGCATTCCCTCATTTTTCACGGCTTCCCATTTCTCCACTGCATTGCCTAATAAACACCTATACTTCATTTTCTGCTGCTTTTGCTTACTCAATTTTATCTGCTAATGATGCCTAAGCATGTTGAACAAAACAGCAGTACATGAAAGAAAGCCTGTGTTCTCTGCTTCACAGTGCTCCACAACACACAGTATAGTTTCTGATCATATGTCAAATCATAAAAGTTGCTATTTGGGTGGAAATCATAGTATGTTTATAAAAAAACTTTTAAATAGCTAGTAAAGCTGCAATTAATTTATGGAGCCATGAAAAATCTACAAAGAGTATCTCATTGATAATATTAGAAAAGAAGAGAGAAAGAGTTTTATCTAGCTTTAAACTGCACCGTTCATGTCTCACTTGACTGTACGAGTCAGCCCAAAGACTCTTTACTAACCTTGGCAGGGATGTTAAAGGTAGTCCAATCCAATACCTACCATCCTATGCCCCACCCTGCCCCTCACTTCAAGGGTCAAAATCCTGGCAAATGCTTATGTAGCCTATTCTAACATCTCGAATTATTTAAGAAAAATTCACCTTCAAATATCTAAGTTTCAATTTGGCAGTTAATTTCAGTCTACAGTTAAAAGGCACTAGCTGTCAGTCAGATCTCTCACCCAGTTCCCTCCTGAAAAGAAAAACTGACAGATCACAGGAGCTTTCTTTTGTAAACCAATTCTGGAACTTTCATGCTTCTTATTTGTTAGGTTAAAGGTTAAATTGCTGACCTGTGCCCTCCTGCTTAGCGGCCTTTCCCTTTTTCTGTAAAGCTTTATTTTGGGGCTGTATTTACATGGATTAGTCCCTTTTCACGCTAAGAAGGAATCTGTTCACAGCCAAAGCCTTAGTTCTGGTTGTACAAAAAGCAGCCACAATTATTCACCACCAGACAATGACCATATTGTGGATTTACAAAAAACCCACCCCAGCCATGGAAAGATCTGTTCTTGCTGCACAAAACAATAGAAGAAAAATCTTATCAAGCATTCAAGAGAAAGCAAACAAAGCAAGCCCACTGTGAACTTGATGAAGATGTCAAGCTCCTTTAAAATATATATATATAAATCAACAAAGAGGGGTTTTCTTGTAAAGTCTTGGGAGTGAGACTTTTTCTACTCTGAGTTTCCCTTTCTGGTTAAACACAGTCAGTAGCAGCAAGACATTGACAGGCAAGACCAGCAAATGCTGCCACTTTCTAAGCACACTTTCAGACACTTTTTAAAATGCACAATGCAAAGAGGCTTTCCTTTCCAAACATGCCCAGTGCAAATGCCAGGCAAATCATTTTCAAGCTAGCACCATACTACACAGGCTCTTTCAGTGAAGGCAAAATTCTTGTCCCAATTTTGAAGGAGCACTGGCTATCTCTCCAAGTACTAACTTACTAATTCCTATAAAAACAGGCCATTGGATTTCATAGTTACAACAGATTTCTTCATTGGACACCCATGAAGTCTTATACACACCCTGTTTCTAGAGGTTCTAGAGGGTGGGTTTGAATGATGGTCTCCAGTCACAGAAACAAACACTCACTGGGAATATGTAAGGTGAGGAAATCACAGCTGCTGCAAACACCAACCCCAGTCTCAAATCCAAGACACAGCTGTCCACAAAGACATAAAGGAGAACAAATACAAAGAATTTCTCCCTCCAACAAGTCTTTAAGTAGATAGTTTGTTTTCTTTAGGTTAACATGAATGTTCCTCAAGCAAAATAAGACACTAAAAAAATAAGTGATAGAAGCAACCTAAGAATCCCTAAAATGTAACTAACTTTTTTTATGTGATGGTACTTTAATTCATTACTGAGTAAAATACAACAATATAAGAAGTTGGTTTGTTTTTGTTTTTGTTTTTTTAAATCTCAGAAAATCATTCATTTTAAGGCTTCTGATAGATTTGGGACTTAGAAAAATGCCATCCTCGTTAACATAATTAATCTTTGACACCACCCTTCTCAGCCCTTTCGTTGTTTTTCTATTTGCCCACCTCCCTCAAACAAAGAGGGGGCAATATCAAAGGTTTGGTCACAAAAGTCCCCAAGATTGAAAATAGTATTAGTGTGTCTTATTGTAAAAGAGGCTGCACTTATGTGCATAACAACAAGGATTTGGTTAATCAAACTGTAAGACTCTTATGCAGCCATCACAAATCTATAAAAATGTATGATACACGTTAATTAAGGTCTTGCTTTTTCTTATTTAAACCAATTGCAAATACATAAAATGGGAATGTTCAGTACTTAAATGTGCAACTATGATGGAGGTAGTTTTATTCTGTTCTTCAAATTTGCTGTCTGTCACATTTTGTCTTTTTTTAATAGCATTCTTACTGTGGTAAGCAGTGTTGTGAAAATGACAGTTCTGGCCAATGGTCCTACTGAGAGGACTGTGACAGCTACAAAAACATCTACATGCATGGTCAGTGCATAGTGTCCCAGAAGTTTGCTTACTTTAAATTGCAAAATTTATGATCCCTGAGAAAATTAAGATGGCACTACAAGGACCAAAACACAAAGTAGGAAGTACTTAAACTCCTCACCAACTTCTAGGAGGAACGAGATTAGGGCACAAGCTACACTCTGAGTCAATTCAAATGTAAATGCCCTGCTTCCTCTCAAACAAAGATAAAGTCCCTCTGAGTTAATAGTTTCTCCCTAAGAGATTCATCTCTCTTTTCAACTTAGAGGTATGTTTTGGAGAAAAGGAAGAAACACATGGTGAGGCTTAGAGCAAAACCTTTTAAATTCTTTGTCATAAAAGCTGCAGAGTGAACTACGTTTCCTTTACTAATCCTTCCAGCACTTGTTAAACTCAGAGTGCAGTGCGCTGACAACATTGCCACTGCAAGCACATTTTGGTTCCTAATGAGTTTAAATAAATAAATAAATAAATAAATGCTTTGGTGGTACTAAATTGTATTACCATCTTCCTTGAACACCAAGTGAGAATTTATGCTGCTTTTGCAAACTGTTGAAAGAGGCACTCCCTAGGGAGAAATAACTTTTGGCACATTGGAATACAAAGCTAAAGTTACAAAAGAGGCTAAAATATCTGTTTTGCTACACAAAATATTCCCTTTCTTTCTTTCTTTCTTTCTCTCTTTCTCTCTCTCTCTCTCTCTCTCTCTCTCTCTCTCTCACACACACACACCCACTCACACACCCACACACACCCACTCACACACCCTAATATATAAACATGCTATGTTCTCTACAGGAAGTTGAGTATGGGAGTAGGAACTGCCTTGGAAGTCTCTGACTTTAAGTTCATATTAAGTACATGAGTGTGTGTTTGTTTTGTTTTTAAAAATGGTAGTTTTTCCATTTCATTGGAAATATATTAACAAAACTCCATACTGCTTCACCCAAACACACAGAAAATCTTTGTCAAGAGTTTCAAAGACTCTACTCCTTCAAGCTATGAAAAATAATATAGCTGTTCTTTTGTGTTGGGATGCTGAAAGAGTGGAAAGCAATGATTAGATATGACAGGAGAAGAAAGGAAACTAACTAGGCACTGTTAATTATTTCATAGTTAGTATTTTATTTAATCCTCACAGCAACTCTAAGAAATAAGTATTATCAAACACTTATTTGCAGATGGGGAAAAAAGTCAACAAAAAAGATGAATAACTCCCTCAAGGTCAAAAAACTAGGAAGTTACAGAACCATGATTCAGACCCAAGTCCAAAGTTCTTAAAACTGCACCCAGTGCTTCTGCTAGAGGAGAGTAAGGAAACAGCTTTCAGTGAGACAAATTCCCATGATGCCAGACCACCAGGCAGTTTCCCAGGGGCGGCAGAAAAAGCCTAAAATGCAAAAAGTACGAGCTGCCACAGAGGCCTGGGGTAAATGCCTCATTGTACTCTGGGAAGTCTGATGGACACTTACTAAATGGAGAGGAAAAGGCATTCCTCTCCTAGTGAAACGAACGTGAGCACGCCTTCTTTTAAACTTTTCATCCTAAACACATCTGCTCCTGAAAAAGGCAAAATATCATCTTCTAGAAAAACTACTGGAGAGAAAACTGCAACAAAACTCCTGCCTCTAACATAAATGCCTTCCCCCTAGTTCTACCTAAGGATTTACATTAAAAAAACAGAATATAGCAAATCTAGCAGCTATTCAGCCTACCAGAAATGGGATATTTATCAACAACGAAATTGCAGAAAATAATCACAATACCAAGGTTCTCTGCATTAAGTTGGAGCTTTGTCAATTTGTTTATTCATCCAGCAAACATGTGCCGAACACCTACTATGTAGCAGTCACTGTTCTTGGTGCTGAGGGCACATCAGGGAAACAAGTAAACAAAGATCTCTGCCCTCATGGAACTGCTATTCAAGGCTGAAAGCGATTGCCCAGGGTACCTCAAAGCTGATCAGAACCCGACTGAAGTCCTATCTCTGACAGTTAGACAAACTGTTCTTCCATGGCTTTGCACATGCTTTTTCATCTTCCTGGAACATTCCCATCCATCCCCAATACCTACTAAGTAGCTGGCTTGTAATAAACATTGCTGAATGGATGAAGTGTGATACACCAAAATCTTTCAAAGCACAAAAGGGAAAATGTCACAGTAGTCAGATTTAAATTTCAATTAAAATTGGGCCTACAGCTGAGCTTTTATTTTGCAGCAGGGCCAGAGAAACCCAAATAAGACCTGAGTCAACTCGATCCTCCAGCCCAAGGATTAACCCTTTTAAAAGGCCTAAACTGGACTTTCTGGACTGTTAGAAGCAAGAAAGAAATCTAGTCAAGCCTTCCCAAAGGCCCTGGGTTTGAAACTGCCTTTAGGACTGGTTCCAATGCCCTGCAAATAGTGGTAGAATGAGGGACCATAATAAGAACAGGTAGCATTTCCCCAGTTCAGGCTTCCAGTGATCCTCAATTCTAGTTTAAAGGATCCAAATAAATAAATTCAACTTAATTTTCTTAAATAATCATTCAAATCGAGAGTGATGAGTGCTAGCTCTGTGCCTAATGCTTTTCTTTTTTCTCATTTAATCCTCACAATACTCTAAGGTATTATAATCATATCCCCATATTAGTTTAGGGTGGTATTAAGACAAGGAGAGTGTAATTTGCCCAAAATCACACAGATACATAAATCATAAGTGGTAGAGCAAGAATTTGAACCCAGATGACCTGACTCTAGATACCATGCTCTTAGCAAGATTTTGCTAAGTATATTGCTGGTTGTTTTTTTTGTGTGTGTGTGATTTTTTTTTCAGGGAGGGGGGTAGTTGAGGGGGTAGAAGAGAGGAGTGATGTTAGGGGAAGGAAACATCTATTAACCAAAATATACAGTCATTGTTGTTGTTGTTATGTGCCGTCAAGTCAGACCTGACTCATAGCGACCCCTCCTTGGATTTCCGAACCAGTATCACTACAGAAGTAGATTGCCCCATCTTCCTTCCGAGGAGTGGCTGGTGGGTTTGAACCGCCAGCCTTCTGGTTAGCAGTCAAATGCCTTAGGCACTACGCTACCAGAGCTCCTAAATATATAGTAAGAAGAGAGAATAAATTAAAAGTTTTGTTTAGCTGGATATTCTACTTCATTGAGGGCCATGATGAAAATGTTTTTCATTGCAATCTTTATTGAAAATCTTTCCCATATATTTTTGTCAATTTACCTTTCATAGTAAGTATAACTGAACAAACCAATGGAACTTTCCTTTAATGTTCCAGAAGCCAGTTCTATCATTCTAAGTATCACTGATCATTACCCAGTACTGCTGAGGACAGAAAACTGGGCCAAATACACAGTAACCATAGACTATACTTCTGAAATGGGCTGTTCTAAGAAATCTCTGGGACCAGATTATCTTCTTGGCATCTGAGTCTTCTAAGTAGACAGCTTACATAAAAATTTACATAATTGAGGACTGATCATTGAGTTTTTGTTAAAGTTTAACCGTGACATGTAATTGAAGAAAAAATAATTTGAAATCATGTGTTTACAGTATGTTTTTCTAGGGAATAAATGAAAACTAATTCTATATTTTCTGGGGAAAAAGTGATCAATTTAGACAGTTTCTTTTGATCAAGTAAATTTTCTATCTGCATGTTAACATTATTCTAGAATTTAACTCTTTTAAAATGAATTCAAATTAATTCTTTCAGAAGGAAGGTTTAATCTCATAATATCACAATTACAGGAAGTTTTGCTGTTTATTTTTGGCTTGGAGTGTGAGTTTTTGTTTGTTTTTGACTTAAGAATAATGTTAAATTAAGTCACTCCAAGAAAATGCCTAATTTGTGCAGCTATAGTAGCAGTTGCTTTAATATATATCATCTCTAATTTACAAAACAACCTGCCAAGTAGCTGTAAGTTTCATTTAAACAATGGGAAAACCACAATTTAGTTTAAATAACTTTCCCAAGGTCAAATAATTAGTGAGTGACAGATGAAATCTGAACCCAAGTTTCTCTGATTTCAAAGCCTATGGATACACCATTACATGGTTTTTATTACAAATTATCCATAAAGATACTTAATGACAGTTTTATAATCTAGATAGCCATTTATCAGCATTTTTTTTTCTCCTCAAATAAGGCTGCATGGCAACAGAAAGTTCTAATGCCTAAGAACACACTGAAGGTAAGAAAATTGTCTTTAAGTAGAGCAACTTATTAAAGGTTCCTGCTGGGCAAAGCAAGCTTACAGTGATATCTCCAGTAAAGCTTTCAGTAATCAAAGCCTTTGAGCAGAATGCATGCTTACAATGTAACATGTAGAAGGAAATGTAAAATGTGTTGTGAAACAATACCAAGATAAATTCAAAAGCTAGAATACAATATCCTAAAGGTTTGAAGAGTGTTCCAAGCATTTAAAACATGAGGTCTAGCTCCTGTTTCACAGAACTTACACTCCAATTTCTAGAATCCAGCCCAGTGCTGTGCCTAAAGTGAGCGCTCATAGAATAGATGATTAAAGAATTATTACTAAAAATTAGATGTACAATAATAAGACCTCAGTCAGATAGATTCTTAGTGAAATAACGCTTATATGGCAGTTTTTGAGGAAACTAAAGACCTACTGGTAGCATAGTGGCTAAGGCACTTGACTGCTAACCAGAAGGCTGGTGGTTCAAACCCACCAGCCACTCCTCGGAAGGAAGGTTGGGCAATCCTACTTCCGTAGTGATACTGCCTCGGAAACCCAAGGAGGGGTCGCTATGAGTCAGGGCTGACTCGACGGCACATAACAACAACAACAACAAAGACCTACTTCTTAAGTATTGAAACATTATCTTAATCATTTTGGTTGTGAATCTTCCATTATATAATCTTCCAGTAGATTATATACCTTACTGCTTATTTTAAAGAATGTTTTGAATATAATATTTTCTTGATGGATGCAATGGACATCTGTTTCTGTCTGTCCAACATCCATTTTCCCTTCTTTTACTAATAGCACAAGATTTTCTTCTGGAGAATTACCCTTCCCCAGTTTCAGGCTAAGATGTAGATGGCACTGAAGAGCCCATATACATTCTGCCTCTCCCTCCAATCAGCATCTCAGAGTCACCCACCAGAGTTCACAGATGGAGACAAGACCCACACAGGGACTATTATAATCAGCCTTAGGACTAGGGTTCAAAATACTGCAAAAGAAACTCTGTTCTCACTGGGGTTACTAAACCGGTAAGACTATAAGCTTGTGAGTTTTTAGTAGATATCTTTGCTGTGATGTAGGAGGCACCTGCCTAGAAAAGAACCCAATACAGAAGACAGAGAGCCAAGAAATAAAAGTTGTGCAGATCTATCTGAAAACATGAGTAGAATACCTAGACCCTGCAAAGCCCAAACCCAGTCCCGTTTTTTAGTGTTGAGAGGCAGTGAGTTCTCTTTTTCGCTCAAGCCAGACTTATTGAGGTTTCTGCCACTTGCAACAAAAATAATACTGACTAACAACATGACTTAACACCATCAACACGATCAGTAACTGTACTGAGTAATATAATACAGGAAATCTCAGAACATACATAAGCACATGGGGCATAAACTAAGGGCTTTTCTATGAATAAAGAAAATAAATATCTATGCTTACATTCTGAGAAATCTACTATGGCTAAATTACTTTTACTTACTTGCTATTTTTCAACTGTGTTAGATGTCTGACAACAGCTGTAGATAACAAGAGTTCTGCACAAATATTAACTCTAGCTTAAACCGAAATAATGTTAAGATACTAATTGCAAATAACATCAGCTTTTATCTATTAAGAACCTTACATGCCCTATGCACTAAACATCCCTTATTTAATCCTTTCAAGCTCATAAATTAGCCACTATCAATTTCCCCATTTTATGAGGCTATGATATTGGCCTTTTGAGAAAATTTTAAAAATCAACAAACTCACTGCTCTCATGGATTTTATCGTTTAGCAGACAATGAATTTCTGGTCCACCTAAAGGGCCAAAGGCCTGTCACTGTGAACCACAGATATATAAATAAAATCTCTCATGAATAAACCAAAGATTATGTGATTCTCCTATATCATAATTTGTACCCAGATGACCACTAGATTGCACACTTCAGGAACAGGAAGAAATCTGGAATCTGCTTCAAATAACTAAGAAGCATTAATTAAGAAAATACATGGCTCACCTTCTGTTACTTCCTTAGAACAGCAAATTCATTCTATATAACTAATTTAGAGTATCAGTATAACATAATAAAAACCACAAATTAAAAGCTAGGATATACAATTAGCATAATATCCAAAATGTGATTTCAGTGGAGGAATGCAATCTGGAAAGAAATCACAGGGGAGCTAGGGGAACTTCAAAGATACAAAATGCTCTACTTCTTAAGTAGGGTACATGCATTTGCACTTATACTTTAAACTGTACCTATACATAAATATCACGTGACTTGCATAATAGTTTTCAAAAATTTCTTTAAGGAATATATTCACATCAAAGTTCAAATCACAACTTGGTCCTTTTGGACAAGTCACTTCCTACCTCTAAGCTTCAGTCATTCAATACATACTGTGGGCCTACTATATGCCAGGAACCATTCTGGCAGCTGGAAAATACAGATACAAGCAAGACAACTTCGCCTCTTCTTAGGTGGTGAGCAAAAGCTCTATTACAATGAGTTCTAGGCTCACTTCTAGTTTAAAGAAATCATTTTAATTTTAAGCAATCTTGTGAAAAGATACGAGGTACCTCATAATTCTCAAAGCTACCCTGACTTTTTTAAATTCATACAAGGAATTGAGACTCTATGCTCTCACTCACCTACGATTTTTTTCTAACTGGCATGTCAAGGACTTAGAATCTGGAAAAATTACAGAGATTTTAAAATAATCCATGTCTTTCAAATAAGTAGTGATTTTTCCCTGAGAATCAGGATTCATACTTCAATACTCCCTAAAAAGGATCCACTTCACTGGATAATTCAAGTAAAGAAAAGCTGAAGTTAATAGTGTCAGTGAAACCAAACGTACATGAACTATTGCATGTAAAACAAATTCTGCTCTGTAAATTTGCACCCAAAACGCAATAATTAAATAAATAATAAAGTAATAGTGTCAACTCATGAAAAAACTACAAGTAATACTTGTATAGTTCATGAATGAAAAACACCCCTTCCCTGATTCTCCTAATCACATGTACATGTACAGGTAATATTAGCCAGGTATTTTTTGGAAGATACCACAGAAATGAAGGTATGCTGGTTGGAACCATGTTGGTTCTCCAACATGGTGGTTATCCAACCTGGAGGAAATAAGTTAACCTCTCTAAGCCTCAGTTTGCTTAAAAATAAAATCCACCTTAAGAAGGGAGTTATGAGATGTAAACAAAATAAATATTAGGAAACTGGGACATAATTAGGACTCAATAAAAGTGATCTATTACATTCTCCAAATTTGGTGTGGTTATTCTTCCCATCCCTGAAAAGGAGTAAAATGACAAATTTAGTTATTATCTTTCAAGAATATTTTAATCTGTGGTGACTTCTTGGCCACAGCTAGCTAGCAGGAGAGAGTGAGTAGTTGGACCTCTGGGCTCAGGACCATGGTCGCAGAGGCCATCAAGCTCAAATGGCGTAATACACTATGCAAAAACATTGTTCCACATCCTACTTTGGTGAGCAGCGACTGAGATCTTAAAAGCTTGAGAGCGGCCATCTAGATGTAACAATGGCTCTCCTCATCCAGAGCAAAGAAGAATGAAGAAAAACAAAGATGAATGGAAACAATTAGTCCAAGGGACTGGTACACCATGCAATCCTCAGCCTATATGACCATGAGACCAGAAGAACTAGATGGTGCTCGGCTACCACTTTCAACCACTCGGAGGGGGATCTGTATAGAACCTGGATAGAGTAGGTATACAATGTGGAACAAAACTCAAAATCATAGAAAAAAACACCAGGTTTGCTGGTCTGATAAAGCCTGGTGAAACCTGAGACTATGGCCCCTAGCTGCCCTTCAGGTCTGAATTTAACTCACTCCTGTGGCTTCCAGCCAAATAAAAGACAGGCATATGGGCTGAACATTTACATCACACTCCTTGGAGAGATCAATCATGGGAGAACAGAAGGGAAGTTCATGCACAGAGAGATGGCTCAGGGGCAAGACTGCTTGGGAGGGAAGGACATAAGGAAGAGGTAACTATGGGGAGGATGTGGGAAGAGAGCTGTTATACTGTGGGAAATTACAGTCAATGTCATGAGACAAAATGTGTATGAACTGCTGTATGGAATATAAACTTCCTCTGTAAACTTTCACCCAAATCACAATAAAAATTTTTAAAAAAAATTGAATCTGGAATAAAACGACTTTCAAAAGGAAACATTTACTTTCAAAAGAGAAAGCAGTGAACAATTGTTTTGTTTTTTTAAGTCAGTTTTTTTTTTAAATATCTAATAATGTTGGGCATTCACTGTGACCACAGAGTCAAGGAAAGCTCCTAGACCACAGTTACAGTCCTGTAAAACAAAAGCTAAAGTTTAGAGTGACAAATCTGGCTATCGATACCCTAAATCAGCAAAGATTCAATTTTCTTCACAACACTGCTAATACAGAAATACGGGCAGACATTTAAGAGGATTTTAAGCCAGAATTTTTTTTTTTTTTTTTAAGTTACTGCTTAACATCCAGGTGGCTGGAAAACTCAACTAGCCAAAGTGTCATGTCACAGAGTTCCCTCAGCATTTCTCAACTTAACTATCCTTTCTTTTCAAAAAGAGGCCATGGAGCTAAAAAGCATTAAAAACGCTGGGAGGAGTGCTCACACAAGGCAGAAGCTGGTGTGCCAAGCAGCCCTAAAGAACCTGATACTGCCACTCTCCAGTGCTAAGCGTCTGCCCAAGAACAGTGCCCACAGCGGGCTCAGAGATACCAGCTGTAATGAGATGCTGGTGTTTGAAACGCATTCCAGAGTTTCAGCATGGTTAGTACCATCTGATCCTGGGACCTCACAGGCCCATCCCTCTTGCAAGAGCACCCTCTTCTGAGACTGTCAGCAAGGCAGGTTAAATTCAGTTTTGTGAGCTCTCATAACTTCAGATGACAGTCTTTTGCTCTGGGATCTCCCTATATAGGTGCGTTCTTGAACAAATTCATACACCAGAGAATACTGAATGAGATGTAGCAAAAAAGAGCACACAAAATTAAAGAGCAAAATCTACTTGAAATTATTCAACTTTTTAAGCATTAAAATTGCATTCCTGGAAACAATCAAAAGATACAATTATGAGCAATAATGGTACATAAGCATGATAGAAGAATCCACAACAATCAAAATTATTTTTAAAAAGCTATATTAATTGGGAGCTCTGGTAGCATAGTGCCTAAAGCACTTGACTGCTGACCAGAAGGCTGGCGGTTCAAAACCACCAGCCACTCCTCGGAAGGAAGATGAGGCTATCTACTTCCGTAGTGATACCACCTCGGAAACCCAAGGAGGGGTCGCTATAAGTCGTGTCCGACTTGACGGCACATAACAACAACAACAACATATTAATAATTTGGGGGAATGTTTTCTGATTAATTCAGGGGGCAACAAAGAAAACATACTCATATAGTGGGATTCAGGAAAAAAACTTCATTTTATTTACACACACATACACAAAAGAGTATACCACTGACAGTGCTTGGTTTCTATAGAGTGAAGAGTTTTCTTTTCTTTATAATTTAGCTTAAAATTTTTAATTTTATACATATCTAAGAACTGCTTTTAAAATCAGAAGGAAAAAAAGCTATTAAAAATTTAAAGATGAAAAGAAAAATGAAACAAAACACCAGGATAATCTGTCAATATGTATTTGAGTAACTTGAGAAAAAAATCTTAGTACCTTTCTTAAAAAAAATTAATTTATGGTGAGAATAGCCCACAATATAAGAAGAATTGTAAGAATAAAACTCCCACAGAAGTTTATAGAACAAAATGTATACTCAATCCTCCAATTAAAGGCCTGTAAAGTAGTTTCAGTGCTTTTTAACCCACCTTCCCACAGCAGGGAATTAATCCCTCTAGGGGATGCAAACAAACTTCAAAGGGAAGATTATGCCCAGACACTAGTACTGTACAGCATAAGGTTTATACCTAAGTTTGCTCCAATACTTTGGCACAGATCAGAGATGCAGATCCAAGGAACAAAGACTAATTTTAAGGCAGATTCTTTGCAATCACCTAAAACAGCAAATAATAATAATAATGTAGTAAACAATATCATAAAAAGATAATAAATTTTATTTAAAACAAGTAAGAAGGTTGGACAAACAGACAAAAGTTAACTAAAGAGCAAACCTTAAGTGGTAGCTTATTCACTGGTAATAACAATCAGAAAATCTAACAAATTGTCAAAGTAAGTTAGTAGTACCATCAGTTTAGTTTGTGTGCCCAAATTTTATTGCATAATCTTTGGAAGATGTTCTGTTCAGTCTTATAGGTCTTGATACAATGTCTAAATACAACTGACAGATCATATGCCCCTTCTATGGCTGTCACTAGCAGAAGGTTCTTTATAGCATGGAACTTATTAGGGTTAGTTTACAATATATGTCTTTACTAGTACAGAAATTAAAGTTGGACTCAACTCACAGCGACCCCTCCTTAGGTTTCCGAGGCAGTACCACTACGGAAGTAGATTGCCTCATCTTCCCTCCAAGGAGTGGCTGGGGGCTTTGAACAGCCAGCCTTCTGGTTAACAGTCAAGTGCCTTAGGCACTACGCTACGAGAGCTCCCTTAAAAGAGATAGATGGGGGAAAAAAAACTGTCTTCAAAGTATTTCTTACTGCCCTACATACCTACACCTCTCTTACATCTGTCATCTTTTTATTCTTAAGTAAATTTTTAGGTATGATATAAAGCACCTGGTTATTATTTTGTAAAATATGTTTTAAATAGAAGAGCAGCAAAGCTTACAAACTCAATTTTATTTGTTTCCCAATTTTTTTTAAATCTTAGAATCAAATTTAGGACTTAACTTTTCGGATATTAACCATCTAACAGGAAATGTAAATCCTTGGTAGATTAAAGAGCTAAATGTGACAGGCAAAATAATAAATCTCTTAAAGGCAAATATTTTCATATCTCTAGGGTAGAAAAGGGAGCTCTGGTCGCACAGTGCCTAAAGCACTTGACTGCTAACCAGAAGGCTGGTGGTTCAAACCTGCCAGCCACTCCTCGGAAGGAAGATGGGGCAATCTACTTCCTTAGTGATACTGCCTCAGAAACCCAAGGAGGGGTCACTATGAATCGGGTCCAACTCAACAGCACATAACAACAAACAACAAAAGGGTAGGAAAATATTGATAAATTGCTCTATATTAAAATGATCATTAAAGGTACCATAAAGAAGTTTTGCCTCAGAAAGGAGATGAGGCAATCTACTTCCGTAGTGATACTGCCTCGGAAACCCAAGGAGGGGTCACTATGAGTCGGGTCTGACTCGACGGCACATAACAACAGCAACAACAAAGAAGTTCTGATCATCAAAGATACCATAAAAAAAGTGAAAGACAAACCACTGAGAGGAAGAAGATATTTGTAATACATATAACCAGAGAACTAATATTCAGAATATGCAAAGAATGCCTTATAAATCAATGAGAAAAAAGTAGAAAACTCATTTAAAAAAAAAAATGTGCAAGAGCCTTGCGGTGTAGTAAATTACTTAGTGTGGCTTTTCTACCCATAAGTCTTTGTAAGCTCCAAGGTGGATTTGCCATGAGCAACTGAGGAACTCCTGATTGCTACAGTTATCCACCTGAGGTATTTCTGTTGCACAGTGACACAAAACAATGTTCTGAGAAGTTTGCTGTCTCTCAGGTGCTTAGAATTCTGATGTTATGATTGGCTAGTTTGGCTACACTGCCAGGCTCAAAAGGAGGCCTCCTAGAAGCAGAAGTCTCTCTCTGACGGCTGACTGAAAAAGACATGCTGCTGAGAGACACACACTCCTAAGAGACAGGCGTTGCTGGGAAAGAGGCGCAAGAGACACACATTGCTGACAGAGACACCAAGAGATATGCACTGCTGGGAGAGAGACTAAGAGAGAGTGTTGGCTGAGAGACAGTGGGCTGAGAGAGACTAAGCATTGTTCCTGAACTTGAATTGTAGCCTGATGCTTCCTTAATAAACCCCATAATCTGTGAGTTCTGTGTGGCCACTGCAGTGAATTATCAAACCCAGCAGAAAGGTGGTGAGTGTTGCGGGAGGAATGGTTGGTGTCAGGGTTGGTGAAAAGGGCTGGAGGGCTGGATAGAGTGGGAGGGAAAACGTGAAACAAACTCCAAAAACTCAATAATAACCAGAATTACTGGTCAGATGAAATCTGGTGAGACTTCCAATACTATGGCCCTGAAATACATTTGGTGCCTGGAATAAAACTCACCCCCAGGGCCGGGCTCTCAGCCTGATAAGTTAACAGGATGTACACGCAAACCACTCAACCCAGGATGCTGCACCCACACACTCAATGGTAATACATCCCTTAGAGCAAGAGACCATGGGACACCAGAGGACCAATATTCAAACTGAGGAAATGCAGGACAAACAGGAGTGCATAATTATGAGGGGCACAGGGGAGGTTGCAGGGTAGGGAGGGGAGAAGACTGGGTTAGGGTTGGACATGGCAAATGAGGAATGAAACTAAATGTACGCATGACGTTGAATGTAAAACAAATTCTTAAAATAAAAATAAAAAGGGCTGGAGGGAGGCAGCATGTCTGGCCTCACAGGAATAGGGCTTGGGCTACTGATGGTGATTCTGTCTTCTTCTTGTGGGGTTAGAGGAGATTGGAAGATGTGGCCTCCTTGCCCCTTTAGCAAGCCTTGAACAGGCCAATAAGCACATGAAAAGCATAAATCTCATTAGTTATCAAAAAGTACAAACTAAAACTAGATGTTACTATTATCCAATCAGCAAAACTAAGAAAATTACACTAGGAGATGAAGTTGTAGAACAACAATAACTATCAGCTACTCCTGGTGGGATTGTACACTGGCACAATCAATTTTGAAGAAACAGTTTAGTATAATCCAGTAGTCACATATGGTCTATAACCTCAGGAAATGCATGCTTACTTGCACAAGAGTTTATGTATAAGAAAGATCATAGCAACATTGCTTGTAAAAACTGCAAACAATCTCAAATGTTATCAACAGTAGAATGGATAAGTAAATTGTGATATAACCCTATAACGTATTACAGAGCAATGAAAATGAATATACAACAGTTACAACAATATAGAGGGCTCTTAAAAATATAATTTTGAACATAAAAGCAGCAAAACTATAGATAAAATAATTCTATTTTTATAAAGTTCAGAAACAGGCAAAACTAAATTATGTACTTTTTAAAGAGTAGTACATATAGGGTAAAACTAGAGAGTAACGATTATCAGAAAAGTCAGTGCAGTGTAGTAAATTACTTAGTATGGCTTTTCTACCCATAAGTCATTGTAAACTCAGTGGTGGAATGAGCAACTGAGGAGCTGATTTTAAATGTTATCCAAGTGGAGTATTTCTGTTGGGCGTGGCACAATATAATGTTCTGGGAGGTGCCCACTCTCTCTCAGGTGCTTAGAGTTCTGATGCTATGATTGGCTAGTTT